>NC_021162.2:18363198-18399376 GCF_000331145.2 Cicer arietinum | reverse complement strand
TATATATATATATATATATATATATATATAATATAAAAAACAATGTAATAAACTATATTCGAATATCAATATCTTTCTCTTTATTTGAATGTTTTTTCAATAATTTGATATATAGTATTAAAATAATATCTTTTACTTTATTTTATTTTATTTTATTTTATATAATAATATTTTTCTCAATTCTCAAATGAATTGAAATACATTTTTATATTCTTTTTTTCTTAATTATTTTTAGACATAATTTAGGAATAAAATGTTTTATTCTCTTTTCTATGAACAAATAAAAAATTTATTTATTGGTCAATTAATTAGTTAAAATATATTTTTGCACATGTTAAAAGTAAATTTTTTATTTAATTTATAATTACTAATATATATTTTGAATATATTTTGTATAAAAGCGTGAGAAAATTAATTAAAAGTGAAATAAATTATAATTTATTTTACAAACCAATACATGACATATATTATTACTCTCACTCTTCTACATGTGAGGATTTAATTATTTGGAGTAGAGATGCCAAAGAATCATTTTCTTCTAGAGAAGTCTATTATATGATAAAAAGACCAGGATAATAGAGTGATAGAAAACAAATTTCAGTGGATTTGGAAGTGGCCGGATCCTAAACGATTGATATGTTTCCTATAAAAAGTTGCTTGTGGTTGTTTGCTTACAAACCTTCAACGGGTTCACTATCATATGACCAGTAGTGACTTATGTCCAATTTGTGGCAATGTTAGCGAGTTGATCCTTCAAATTTTGCGTGATTTGTGGCAATGCAATGCTAGTGGCATTATACATTTCATGTTAATATGACTAATAAGTTTTTATACTACATATCTGAATAGATGTCTGTTGATTAAATCGAAGAGTGTATTTTTGTACAATGGCATAGATTGAAGTACTTTTTTTTTACAGAGTATAGATTGAAGTATTTTATTTATTGCGATGTTGGACAATATGCGTAAAAATGATATGATATTCTCCAATATTGTTCGCATTGCTTATGGCATAGCCACCAAAGCTAGGTACCAAACGACTTCTATATCAAAATACTCAACTATGATATGGTATAGTCACTCGTATAAATTATGTAATTGCAAAATTGAATCACTTTAAACTATTTCATGTCCACTGTGAAGTTAATCAAGTAGTTGATACTTGTGTTAAATTCGCTCTTTCTTCTTATCTGATTGAACTTATTTTTAGTGTAATATCTAATTTAGCATTCCTCATTGTGTAGAATGATAGGAGTTTGATTATCTTTTCTAGATGCTTTTAGTTTTGTTTTCTTTTTGTTTCTTGGGGCTTAACCCTTTTTTTTCTTCTTCACAAAAGAAAAAATATATATATATATATATATATATATATATATATATTATCCTTGATTAATGAGAGATTTTTGTATTATCAAAAATTAAAATAAATCAAATAAATTTTGTTCAAAATAGTCACAATAATACGTAATTTTATATATATTTATTTTAGAGCTTAACTTAATAGATTGACTTTGCATAGTCGACACATCTTGACCAATCACGTGTATGATTTTAGAAGTAATTATGCCAAAAATCAAACATTATTAATGATTATGATTGATTGATAGTGTAAAAATTCTTTATAATACAATGTATATAAGTTAAATTTTTTATTTTATATACTTATACTCTATATTGGAACTTTTATAATCTATATTATTTTTAAACTAAACTCTGCATTATACTCTATATTAGAATTTATATACGAAAATAACCTATTGACTTTGAGAATTGCAAGACAAAGATGCAAACTTATATTTTAATTTGTTAACATTAGTGTGACTCGTTTTCCAATATATCTCATTTCTAAACAAAATTCTCCATTATAACATATTTTAAAATAGAAGATCGCATCTTGGTGATGAGAATATGTGTTAGCATAATAGTTAAATTAACATATTTTTTTTTTCTTCTTATTTTATTTGATTTTAGTAATCTAATTTTATTTATTTATTTATTAAGATGCAAAATAAATAAATAAAACGTTATTTCTTTGAAATATCTACCCAGCCTTATTAAATTTGATATATATTTATTTTATTTTATTAGTTTATTTAGTTTTCATTTATTTATTAATTTAAGAATTATTTTTATAAAAAAATATTTATGTCAAGACATAATCGTATCTTTTATAAAATAAAATAAGATAGCGAGTTTTATTTTAAGACATATATTAAAAAAAATCCTGATAGGATAACTCATATTATAACAATTGATCACAAATAATTTTAATCGTGTATCGCAAGGGTATTCTAGTTATTTCACAAACTCCTTATTTGAAAATCCGTAACACAGGTTCCACTGGTTCAGATTCATGTGGCTCCTCTCTATGCAGCCACATCTTCAACATACACATTTATCGTGCAAACACCCATCCTCCGCTCACGCGCTCTTCCCTCCTCGTCACAACACGCACGAAAATTCACCAGTTAAACCCCCACGTTTAGTAACACGCGCTCACAAATCTCACTCATTGCACTCGTCCACATTCCTTCACCATCATAATTATTCATTCACGCACACCACAGTGTTCACTCCCACTTTACCGTTTCAAAAAAAAGAAAAATAAAAAAATAAAAAAAATTATTTCAACAAAAAATAAAAAAGGAAAAACCACACCAAAAAAAAGAAAAATAAATCTGTTACGGCACATACTATAACAAACAAGCACAGACCTGCATTATACCAACTACAAATATCACCATTTTCTTCTTTACATTTTCCTCATTCATATATATATATATATATATATATATATATAATATAAAAAACAATGTAATAAACTATATTCGAATATCAATATCTTTCTCTTTATTTGAATGTTTTTTCAATAATTTGATATATAGTATTAAAATAATATCTTTTACTTTATTTTATTTTATTTTATTTTATATAATAATATTTTTCTCAATTCTCAAATGACTTGAAATACATTTTTATATTCTTTTTTTCTTAATTATTTTTAGACATAATTTAGGAATAAAATGTTTTATTCTCTTTTCTATGAACAAATAAAAAATTTATTTATTGGTCAATTAATTAGTTAAAATATATTTTTGCACATGTTAAAAGTAAATTTTTTATTTAATTTATAATTACTAATATATATTTTGAATATATTTTGTATAAAAGCGTGAGAAAATTAATTAAAAGTGAAATAAATTATAATTTATTTTACAAACCAATACATGACATATATTATTACTCTCACTCTTCTACATGTGAGGATTTAATTATTTGGAGTAGAGATGCCAAAGAATCATTTTCTTCTAGAGAAGTCTATTATATGATAAAAAGACCAGGATAATAGAGTGATAGAAAACAAATTTCAGTGGATTTGGAAGTGGCCGGATCCTAAACGATTGATATGTTTCCTATAAAAAGTTGCTTGTGGTTGTTTGCTTACAAACCTTCAACGGGTTCACTATCATATGACCAGTAGTGACTTATGTCCAATTTGTGGCAATGTTAGCGAGTTGATCCTTCAAATTTTGCGTGATTTGTGGCAATGCAATGCTAGTGGCATTATACATTTCATGTTAATATGACTAATAAGTTTTTATACTACATATCTGAATAGATGTCTGTTGATTAAATCGAAGAGTGTATTTTTGTACAATGGCATAGATTGAAGTACTTTTTTTTTACAGAGTATAGATTGAAGTATTTTATTTATTGCGATGTTGGACAATATGCGTAAAAATGATATGATATTCTCCAATATTGTTCGCATTGCTTATGGCATAGCCACCAAAGCTAGGTACCAAACGACTTCTATATCAAAATACTCAACTATGATATGGTATAGTCACTCGTATAAATTATGTAATTGCAAAATTGAATCACTTTAAACTATTTCATGTCCACTGTGAAGTTAATCAAGTAGTTGATACTTGTGTTAAATTCGCTCTTTCTTCTTATCTGATTGAACTTATTTTTAGTGTAATATCTAATTTAGCATTCCTCATTGTGTAGAATGATAGGAGTTTGATTATCTTTTCTAGATGCTTTTAGTTTTGTTTTCTTTTTGTTTCTTGGGGCTTAACCCTTTTTTTTCTTCTTCACAAAAGAAAAAATATATATATATATATATATATATATATATATATTATCCTTGATTAATGAGAGATTTTTGTATTATCAAAAATTAAAATAAATCAAATAAATTTTGTTCAAAATAGTCACAATAATACGTAATTTTATATATATTTATTTTAGAGCTTAACTTAATAGATTGACTTTGCATAGTCGACACATCTTGACCAATCACGTGTATGATTTTAGAAGTAATTATGCCAAAAATCAAACATTATTAATGATTATGATTGATTGATAGTGTAAAAATTCTTTATAATACAATGTATATAAGTTAAATTTTTTATTTTATATACTTATACTCTATATTGGAACTTTTATAATCTATATTATTTTTAAACTAAACTCTGCATTATACTCTATATTAGAATTTATATACGAAAATAACCTATTGACTTTGAGAATTGCAAGACAAAGATGCAAACTTATATTTTAATTTGTTAACATTAGTGTGACTCGTTTTCCAATATATCTCATTTCTAAACAAAATTCTCCATTATAACATATTTTAAAATAGAAGATCGCATCTTGGTGATGAGAATATGTGTTAGCATAATAGTTAAATTAACATATTTTTTTTTTCTTCTTATTTTATTTGATTTTAGTAATCTAATTTTATTTATTTATTTATTAAGATGCAAAATAAATAAATAAAACGTTATTTCTTTGAAATATCTACCCAGCCTTATTAAATTTGATATATATTTATTTTATTTTATTAGTTTATTTAGTTTTCATTTATTTATTAATTTAAGAATTATTTTTATAAAAAAATATTTATGTCAAGACATAATCGTATCTTTTATAAAATAAAATAAGATAGCCATTTTTATTTTAAGACATATATTAAAAAAAATCCTGATAGGATAACTCATATTATAACAATTGATCACAAATAATTTTAATCGTGTATCGCAAGGGTATTCTAGTTATTTCACAAACTCCTTATTTGAAAATCCGTAACACAGGTTCCACTGGTTCAGATTCATGTGGCTCCTCTCTATGCAGCCACATCTTCAACATACACATTTATCGTGCAAACACCCATCCTCCGCTCACGCGCTCTTCCCTCCTCGTCACAACACGCACGAAAATTCACCAGTTAAACCCCCACGTTTAGTAACACGCGCTCACAAATCTCACTCATTGCACTCGTCCACATTCCTTCACCATCATAATTATTCATTCACGCACACCACAGTGTTCACTCCCACTTTACCGTTTCAAAAAAAAGAAAAATAAAAAAATAAAAAAAATTATTTCAACAAAAAATAAAAAAGGAAAAACCACACCAAAAAAAAGAAAAATAAATCTGTTACGGCACATACTATAACAAACAAGCACAGACCTGCATTATACCAACTACAAATATCACCATTTTCTTCTTTACATTTTCCTCATTCAGTCAACTGAAAACGACGACGTTTTTAAATGACCGGGAAAATGGTGGAGACGGTGGAGCTTAAGAACGAAGAAGAGCTTTCTCTTCTTTCAGGTTCAGACAATGGTGACCGGTCATGGCGGTTGAACTTCGAGTCGTTTCAGCTGTCTTCGGAATATCCGGAAAAGACACCCAAACCCCCTCGCGGCCTTCATGACTGCTACGGCGTTCTCGGTAATTTTCATTCCCTTTATTTTTTTGTACCATTTTTAAATAATTTTTATTAAACATTCTTATTTTATCTCTAAATTGATAAATAATTAAAATATTTCATACATTAAATTATGTACTATACAATATAAAATTAGTAACACTGGAATCTCTGAAATTGTACGACTCTATGAAATTAGTAGTTAGTACGGTGTTATGAATATTTTAGAATTATTTCTAGAATTGCAAAATATTAATTATTGGGTTTATGCATATGTTTGGATCTGTTTTTGTGTCACCACCGTAAACTCATACTCGGATTCGAACTCTGAACTAAACATTAAACATAACGATATTTATATTTGTTAGTTGAGTTAGTACCGCAAATGTTTGGATCTGTTTATCAAATGACATTGTTTATTTAGTTTTAAATGTATCGCAGATATTATTAATTTGATGTCATTATATTCTCTACAAAATAGGAAAGGATGAATCTGAATAATATTTTGAAATTTTTGGAATTATTTTTAAAGATTACTAATGTAAGTGACTAGGTTGGTACAAATTCTATAATTTTAGTGACCAAATTGGATATTTGCTTATAGGAACTTATTCCTCCTCTTTTAGTTTTGATTTGATTTAATTTTGGTTTTGGAATCTGCTTTTTTTTTTTTTAGTTGAGAATCTTTTTTTTTTTGCAATGGGGCATGTGCAATTTGTTTTGTATCAATGGTTGTGGTTGATTATGAGGAATTGTCCTGCAGGAATTTTTTTTCTTTCTGTTTTGGTGTAATTTTGAGTTTTTTTAGGCTCTTTATTACTTTATATATGTAAACATTTTTGTTGCATTTTCCTTTGTAATAAGTCTAAAACTTGTTTCAATTTTCTGAAAGATGCTATCAATGAATGTAATTCAGGGTGAGTAGTACGCTATGTTTTGTAGTTTCCCTTATTTCTACCAAGTATAGTAAGTATTGGAATTTGGAAGTAGAGGGTAGGTACAAAAAGTTTTTCTTGTGGTTAGAATTTGGTTAATATATCTTCTAGTTTATGACTTTATGTGCATTTTTGATGTATTGGATTTGGAAGCTGGAATTAAGTTAGGGAGCTTATGGATTTTAGAATTTGGAAGTTGCATTTTAGTTCAATGAATCTTGAACCAGAGTCATTTGTTTGATGTTGTTTGTTTGGTCCCTGATCTTTTAGATCGCATGCTTTCTAAGTTTGCTCATTACCTTGCCTTTGTGCTGTGATTTCTTTGTATGTTTTCTAATTTGTGAAGCTTTTTGTGAAATTTTTATGGTTCACGGAATGAAGTTCAATTATGGAAGAAATGTGAATTCAACTGGTATTACAGTATTACGAAACCATGGAAGTTCTAAGCATAACTGTGCCTTCAAATATAATTTGATTGTTCTACAAATGTTTGTCTAGTGTTCTTTTTCAGTAAGATTAGCTATTTTTTCTGAAATGTATTCTTCAGTGATGGTATCTTTGCTATTTAATTGGAAATGCATTTTATGCCTATGTTTTAAATTTCCTTTTGTTTTCTGTTTGTATTTCTTTAGGTCAAGAAGATAACATTGCCGAGTACTATCAGCAGCAGGTTGAAGTTCTTGAGGGATTTACTGAAATGGATGCTTTAGCGGAGCGTGGTTTTATTCCTGGAATGTCAAAGGTTTCTATTTCATTTTCTCCTGTACGATCTCTGAATCTAAAGTGTCAAATGCGTCAGCTGAATATTAACTGTTGTGTGCAGGAGGAGCGAGACAAGTTAGCTAAGAGTGAGACGTTTGCCATCAGAATATCAAACATAGCGAACATGGTTCTTTTTGCTGCCAAAGTTTACGCATCGGTCAGAAGTGGTTCCCTAGCCATAATTGCATCCACTTTAGACTCTCTTCTGGACCTCCTCTCTGGATTCATCTTATGGTTCACAGCATTTTCGATGCAAACACCAAACCCGTATCAGTACCCTATTGGAAAGAAGCGGATGCAACCATTGGTCAGTCCTCCTGTATTCTGTTTGAAATTTTCTGAATCGTTGTGTATTTTTGCCTGCCAGCAGGAAGTTACAAATGCATCTTAATTTTTTGGTTCAAAATTGCGTGCAGGGAATTCTTGTTTTTGCCTCTGTCATGGCGACACTAGGACTGCAAATAATTTTGGAGTCTCTCCGCACATTAATATACTCTGTAAGTTGATTTTGCAACATTTTTTGAATCAAAATTGACACTTAAACTGTTAAAAGTTAAAACAACGGTTTTTCATTTAGTTTGCTGGATCTTACTAATTTCTAGTTAACTAGCCATAATGCTTATCTTAATGACATTTCCAGGATAATACCTTCAACTTGACCGGGGAACAAGAGCGCTGGGTTGTGGGTATTATGCTTTCAGTGACGTTGGTGAAGTTCCTACTGATGATTTATTGCCGCTCTTTTAAGAATGAGATTGTTAAGGCCTATGCTCAGGATCACTTTTTTGATGTAATTACTAATGTGATTGGCCTCATTGCTGCACTTTTGGCCAATTGGTTTGATGATTGGATGGATCCTGTTGGTGCTATCATTGTAAGTAAATACTTTCCTTATGTTAATTTATAGCTCTGAACTAAATAGAAACCTTAATGGGTATACACAAAAATTATCCATGATGGGTAGGATATTCGCTTATTAAATTTCCTTTTCTAATCTCTACACATTTTAGCTTATGAATTAATTGTTCTATTATTTTATTTTTTGGTTTAAATATAATTTTAGTCATTTATCTTTTATCATGTATTCGTTTTGGTCCTTTAACTTTTTTTAAATTCACTTTCGTCCTTTATCTTTTATAAATAATAATTGTTAGTCCTTTTCATCATAACTCTTTCAAACAACTGTATAATTATTGTCATTAACTATTAAATTATCCATGATGGGTATGATATTCGCTTATTAAATTTCCTTTCCTAAATCTACGCATTTTAGCTTATGAATTAATTGTTCTATTATTTATTTTTTTGGCTTAAATATAATTTTAGTCCTTTATCTTTTATCAAATATTCGTTTTGGTCCTTTATCTTTTTTTAAATTCATTTTCGTCCTTTATCTTTTATAAATAATAATTGATAGTCCTTTTCAAAAAGATTAAGGACCGAAATAGAGGACCCAATTATGGCATTGATGGAGGGTGCTAAGCAGAAATGATGGAAGGTTCTCAGGGTTGATGGCAAATGTGGAGGGTGCCTTGCATTGGTGGCAGTAATGAAACATCTCAGGCAACAACTACATTGTTGGATTTAGATTGAATGATCCAGATTTCAAACTTAGTATTTTAAATATTTTAAACAATGAAAATCTGCATTAAATCTAGACTGTCTGATCTCGATCCAACGGTTACCAATTTGCTGACTGCGTAATTCGGGTTTTTTCGAATGCACGCAATCAGAGTTCCAACAGCGGATCGAGATTGCCTGCAGTTGCAAAAGCACGCATTCACACAATCAGTATAACGGTGATTGTTGGATTGAGATCAGATGATCCAAATTTCAAACTTAGTATTTTAAATATTTTAAACAATAAAAATCTGCATTAAATCTGGATTGTCTGAACTTGATCCAACCGTTACCAATTTGCTGACTGTGTGAATACGTGCTTTTGCCGAATACATGCAATCGGAATTCCAACAGCGTATCGAGATTGCCTGCAGTTGCAAAACGCGCATTTACATAGTAAGTATATCGGTGACTGTTGGATTGAGATCGGATGATCCAGATTTCAAACTTAGTATTTTAAATATTTTAAACAATGAAAATCTGCATTAAATCTGAACTGTTTAGTCTCGATCCAACCGTTACCAATTTGCTGACTGCGTGAGTGCATGCAATCGGAGTTCAACAACAGCAACATTGGTGGAAAGTGATTGATGGTGGCAGGGGTGAAGGATTCTCAGCTGCGATGGGAAAACATATTTTCACCTCTTTTTTTTGAAAGAAGACACATTTTCTCCTAATCATAACAAAACATTTAATGCAATATACTTCAATTATTTAGAATATTTAAAACCTTTAGTATTGGACGGGGCGAAAATTGAGAGAGGAGGGATTTTGTCCCCCTTCACTCCCTTCCCCTCATATTTGTCTCTGCCTCTGCCATGCCCTTATATTTTGAACAATCTAGATTTGTGATTCTTTAAGAAGAAATCTCTAATTGCAGGAGTTCAGTGTCTGATAATTCGAACTATCTAAGTAGCTTATCATAATTTCTGCAATCTCTCAAACTTGTGCATCTTATGATTATTTGATACATCTCTTTTATGCCATTTTCTTGATCGAGCACTATATTTTGCTTGAAACATTTCTTATTCGTATTTGTAACTCACCATCGTCTTATAGCTTTTAACATATAACATGCATCTATTTTTCTTACGTGCAATTCTTCTGCTGCAGCTGGCTTTGTATACGATTCGCACATGGTCAATGACAGTGTTGGAAAATGTTAATTCCCTTGTTGGAAGATCAGCTGCACCTGAGTATCTTCAGAAACTAACATATCTCTGCTGGAACCACCACAAGGCTGTAAGGCATATTGATACCGTCCGGGCTTACACATTCGGGTCTCACTACTTTGTTGAGGTTGATATCGTCCTTCCAGCAGGCATGCCTTTACAAGAGGCTCACGATATCGGTGAATCATTGCAAGAGAAGCTTGAACTTTTGCCCGAGATCGAACGTGCTTTTGTTCATCTTGACTATGAGTACAGTCACAAACCCGAGCACGCCCAAGCGCATTCTTAGCGGCAATATGGAAAAGCAATGCAGAGTTGTGTATTTTCATTTGCCGCACTTTTGTCTCTTGTCTCATCTCTCAGATGTAAATATGAACCATTTGATGTAGAATCTGAATCTGTACTAAGTACTGAGAAGTTGCTAAGATGTAGAAATGGATTTGGGATATGTTGTGAAGCATATCATGTAAGGAAGTTGATTCTCTCCACTTTCTCTTTATATTTCTCCTCTTTATTACTAATGTTTTGGGGGTTAAATGAGGTGTATATAAGATATTTGTACCCTATCTAATGTTACGTTTATATTTATATAGTTATGGGTATTAGAAATAACTCAAGTGCCGCATTAACAACAAATTTCTATTAATTTATAAAGGACACTTAAATTGATTTTGTAAGAAAAAGTTAAGTTTAATATAAAAATTTAATATGATATTATAGTTAATTATTCCTCTAAATTCATTCTCAAAATTTTCATGAGAATTTAGCTGCATTTTTTTGAAAAAAATTATTTGTGAACCTTAATTGATTTATTGTTTCTCCTTAGTGGTTTGATTCTTCTTTGATGGTCATTGTTTGATTCCTGAAAGTATGATTCACACGACATCTGCAACAACTTGACATTCATAATATCAAGTTTTATGGTGGAGGCATGCAACAATTCTATGATGTAATTTCTTTTCTATCCTCCAATGTTTTCAGAAGTCTTTTAAAATATATGTCTGAATTCATCAATCTAGATGTATTTTTTTTTGCCTGTATTGATCAATCCATATGCATTTTTGAAAGCTTTTGATAATTTGACAAGTAAAGATAATATTTACAAGATGTTGATGAAAAGTTCTCATTGAAAAGTTGTCATTGGATAGTAGAAATTTGTAAGAAAATGATTAATGTAATAGAAAATTTAGAGTGCATCTTATAAAATGAAAGTAATAGATATATGTCAAACTGTAAGTAATTTATTAAAAAAATAGAGAAATAAATAAATTTAATTTTTTACTTTTAATTATAGATTGTCTGTGTTTTAGTTTTTAATTTGAATTTATTTTATATATACTGTAAAAAAAAATTATACTATCAATAATTATAACTATTAGAATATTAAAAACGTTTGATTAAAATTAAAATTACTTCTAAAGTTATATATATATATAAATAAGATTTTCATTGTACAAATATTTAGAAATAGAAAAGAGATTGAAAAGAGATAAAGTTTTTGAAACAAAATTTATACCAAAGAGTCCTAAATAAGAAAGTTGAAAAGATATCCTAAAAAAAAATAAAAAAGAGAAAAATTTATTTCTTACCTCCACGATTATACTTTTACTCTCGTAAACCTACATAAGTTATTCAAATCACCCATCACTATAACTATAACGTGAATAAAAAAAAGTTAAAAAAATATCAGAACAAAATTTTTATTTAAAAAAATTTAAATTTTGTGTTTTCTAAAACACATGGAATTTTATAGAGGTGGAAGAATTTTGTACTTCGATAAGCTTGAATTAAATTTTTAAAAATACAAATTCCAGAACACATATACCATCTTTAGAGTAGAGTGTAATTATGGGTGAAGGGGGTAAACTTTTCTTGAAAAGATGTCACAAATGTTCAGCCTAAATTTGGACTTTCTTGATTCAATTTTCTGACGTGGTTTTGTACATTTTAGTATATCCTTTCTTATTTTTGACATTATTTTGCATCAATTTTCTAAAAGGTTTACTTTGTATTCCTAAAATTATACCCCCTACTCCAACGTTTTAATCAAAATCTCATTTTATCCTTTTTTTTTTCTAAATAAAAACACATTAACTGGAAAACTTGGAATAACATTTCCGGAACTTGTAACATTTTAACAAGTTTTAACCTTTTCACTATTCGCAAATTTAATTTTAAATTTTCTGGCACTTTGAAGTTACACATTCTTAAAAAATAATTTTTTTATCATCCAAATGTGTGATGGAGCTGTGCTTTTTTAATGATATAGAAGAATTAAAAGTAGTTTTTAAAAGGTCTATTTTAAATAAAAAATATTGATATTATTAAATTAAATATTATATTCTAAATTTAAATTTAATACTTCATAGTTGTGTATGTGAATTTTAAGTAGTAATTATCATTCCATTTAAAAAAAGTAACTCAATAAAAAAAATACATGTTAGGCAGACAAAAAAAAATAGTAAAAACTAAACATTACATTAAAGTGCGCTACACATCCTTTAAAAGACGGGCCTCCATTTAGTAAAAAGAATATGGGCTTCCATTGTATTAAGGTGATGATGGTTTTACCGTACACCCTCACATTTAACCTTTACTTTCACAAATGTAAGGAAATAATTTTTTTTCTCTCATATAAATTTAAAAAATTATAATTTTTCACTATTCCATCATTTAAAATTTTCAGTAAAAAGTGATTGATTTTTTTTTTCTTCCAATTTTACCGAAAAACTATTTTTAAGTTTTCCGATACACAACATATACTTCAGAAAACTTTTTCTAAGTTTTCCGGTAAAGAGGTTATACTCAAAATTTTTTTTTTTAAGTTTTTCGGTAAAGAAATTACTTTTTTTAAAAATTGAAAAAAAAAAAGAAATTGTGTGTACCGGAAAACTTGTTCACAAGTTTTCCGGTAAACCCTTACTGAATTAGAAAACTTTTTTCAAGTTTTCTAATAATATACATTTTTAAGCTTCTATACTGGAAAACTTTAAAATAATTTCTGGTAAACCTTTCTGAACCGGAAATCTCTTCTAAATTGTTTTCCGGTAACTTTCTGAAAACTTTTATCTATCAGAAACTTTTTTTATTTGATCAGAAAATCTTTAAATGGTAAAAAAAAATTGAGTTGGTAAAATAATATAAAAAAAAAATCAAGAGTATATTTGACATTTTTAAAAATTTGTGGGGATATACGACAAATTTTTCTAAAGTGAATTCCAACTCTTATATGTCTAGATGTAAAAAAAACTCATATTTGTCTTCTCCTCCGTCCCTTGGCGAGGATAATTAAACTTTTGATCAGACAAATCACCTTATATGATTACTACCTTTGTTCCTAAAAACTCTTTTTGATAATTTTATATATAAATAAAAATAGTGGTATATCTAACGTAGCTAGGTTTGGAAGTTTAGGAGGGGATAAGAATACCTTTGAGAAAAAGAAAAGAATAAATGGAAGGAATTGAAAACTTTGAGATGAGAGAGTTTTCAGGAGTTTGTTTTACTTCATGATACAAAATCTCTCTACTTTAGAAGAACTCAAAAATTGTATTGAAGGAAGATTTTAGAGAGGTTAGATAATTTTTTTTTAATTCATTTCAATGTTATCATAAATTAGGAGTGTATCCAAGTTGAGTTAGGTCATTTCTGATCAAAATCAATACTTGAACCGATCAATTTCTAGTGGGTTGGGTTGAGTTCTCAATCCGTGATTTTTTCATCAAATTCGAACCAAATAACCCAATGATGAGCGAGTTGGATTGGGTTCGTGTGTCATGTGACATGAAGGAGTCCCTTGATTGTTTTCCTACTATACACACTTCACACAACTTCTCAGGAACATCAATCATAGGAATGCCACTGAACATCATCTTCATTCCTAGTTGTTGCAAGCTCCTGAAATTCAGATGACCAAATCTTGAATGCCACAACCAGTTTTCATCAACTGAGCTCACTTCCTTCAAACATTGAACGTTTGCAGTTTGTATGTTAATGACAAAGGTTCTGTTCTTTGAGAGAGGAACCTTCAATATCATTTTCTTTTGCCCATCATACATTTCTTAGTAAGTTTCTTTTGATCCCTGACACATACAACACATTCTCAATCACCATTGTCTTGCCATTTCTTCTTTTGATCGACATGTTGTCAGCACCCTCAACTTCCAAGGTTCTATCATCAACAAACTTGGTCTTGCTTCTTAATGTATCAATATCCACATACCATTCCATGTGACTTGTCATGTGATTGGAGCATCCAGTATCAAGGAACCATAATTGAGATTGCGAGGGTTATTCATTCGTGGTAGCCATCAACAAGACTGTGTCTAAGTTTGAATCACCCTCTTGTGCAACACATGCCTCATCCCCATCATTCTTCTTCTATTTTCCTTTTCCAGCCCAACATTCATAAGCAAAGTGTTCAAACTTCTCACAGTTGTAGCATTGTACCTTCTTCTTGTCAAAATTATTTTATTTGCCTTTGAATTTGCCACTTGCACTTCCTCCTTTTGTTGAAGACTCAAACATATATTAGGGTTCTTGAATTTATTCTTCCTCCATTTATTTTTCTGATCTTTTTTCTTATGAACTGGTGCTGCCAGTGCTTGATCCCCATACTTCATTTCATTACTTTCATCCATTCTCAATTCTCTTGCCTCTAATGTTCCCTGCAATTCTTCAAGACTCAATGTTGAAATGTCTTTGGATTCTTCAATGGCACACACAATGTAATCAAATTTGGGATGCAAGGATCTCAAAATCTTTTCACACAATTTATGTTCAGTCAACTTCTCACTCCAGCCAGCCATCAGATTTTATTTGTAAGGTCTGCAACTTCACCTTCTTTACCTCGGTTCCTCCTGAATAACACTTCTCAAGAATGTCCTATGATTCTTTTTCACTTCTTGCATCCCATATCTTCTCAAAGTTGAATGTATCAAGGCATTGATGAAGAATAAATGTAGCTTTGCAATATTTCTTCTTGTTTTCTTTAAAATTTGATCTCTGCTCTCTGTTGGATTAGCTTCCAGATCCTCAAAACCATTTTCTATGATTTCTAACACTTCTTGAAATCCAAACAATGCTTGAATTTGCACACTTCAACTATTCCAATCTTTTCCATCAAAATGTGGCATATGGGCTGTAAAGTTAACATTGTTTGCACTTAAACTCATTCTCACTTCACTCGTGTTTTTAATCCTTACACTCTACTCATGTTTTTCACTCAGATTTGGATAAATTCCTAAGGCTTTGGATACCAATTGTTAGCTTTAAAACTGTTACTTCAAGTGCAAGAAACATAAACATATGAATTGTAGGGCTTGTTTATTGAATGAATTGAATATACTATTTATACATGAGCTATCCATATTCATTATAACTGTTCTCTAACTGTCTAACTAACTAATTGAGTAATTGGTTAGTTTGTTATCACATACAACTAATGTATTTCTTAAATTACAAGTTATATAACAGATATCCTATCTTCAAGATTCTAGATGAGAATATAAAATTTATTCCAATTCAACATCATGATGGGTATGACTTCATGAGACGACGTGGAGTTGGAGAGGATGATAACACTCCACCCATCATTTGTTAGTATATAAATGTTATAACTTCAACTTAATTAATTATCTAATTCGAATATATGGACGGAGTTTTACTTGTATTAAATTTTTTTAAGTGTTGGATAATGAAAAAAGTTTGGCATTTTCCTCACATTATCATCTTTATATCATTCCATCAGAAAAACCACGTGCAATAAGTGGTTTGAAATGTTGAAGATTCTTCGAGTTAAGCAGTTTGGTCGACTTATTTGGCTAAATAGACCGATTTGGAATGAAGAAATATTATATATATTGCGGAGTAAGCGATCGGCTCTAAAATTGTAAGCATAAGTCAATATGAGATTTTAAACTTATGATATATCAAATTGTTTTTTAAATTGTCGAACGTCGTTGAAATGCTTCGTAAATTTTTTAACCCAATAAGTAAGAATCTCCACAAAATAATGGACAAAATGAACACATGTTATTGACTTTTAACAATTTTAAAAAGTAATTTGATATTTCATAAATTTAACATTTTGCGTGCTAAAATAGTAGTGTACTCACTTATATATTGTGTTATAATAATATTTTGTTGTCTCAATCCTCCAAATAAATGAGTCAAAATAATTTGATCGAAACATAAATAAAATATTAATAAAATTTATTTCAGTTAGAATTCAAATTGAATTTATTTAAGAAAACATTCCTTTGAAATTAGATCTATCATTTATAAAAATAAAATAAGAGGAACTAAAAATTAGTGCAAAAAGTAGTTGAGATTTAATTGTATTATTCTTTAAATTTGTCTCTATAACATAAGATTCTTTTAACTTAACTAAAAAAATAAAAAGATTTATTTAACTATTTCGTAGGATTAAGAAAATTGGCTGATAGTTTAGTTATTAACATTAAATTTATTTGATTACTTTTTGTAAAAAATTAAACTTATGGGACTTCGTATCCTATCCCATTTTTTCACCTAATTAATTATCCACTTAATTAATTTGTATTTATATTTATAAAAAAATTGTATGATATTTTTAGAGGAATAATTTGTATAGAGTTGCAAGAATAGAGAGACTATTTTGAAAGAGAAAACAACCACAAAAAGAGAAAGAAGCAAGAAAAATATAAAAGTAATGTTAACAAGTGGTTTAAGGGCATTAGTTAAAACAATAAATAAATAAAAACTTTTGAGTGAAAAAGTTTTAATTTTTACAATTTAAAATATGCACCGTTTAATTCCTAGTGTTAGAGTCAAGTTGGTTTGAATAACTATGAACCTTACTTATTTTGATGATAACAAAATCATTTTGTGGGAACAATTTAAAGCACTAATATTCTAATTAAGTGTACAATTTCAAGATCAAGTGAATTTTGTATGATCATACATTGTATCCTCTGGTGATTGGACTAAGATGAAGGAACACTTCGCTTCCGATTATTTATGTTAAGTTTGGTGAGCACATTCTAAAATGCGTCTTTGGTGATTCTTGAAAATACAAGCAACACTCTGATTTGTCACATTTGATGTTCACAACAAGAATCTAATCCTATGTCTCTAATAAACTTGACAAGCAAGTGATCGTCTGCCTCCAATAATAGCTTAAGCATATGATCGTCTGACTCTAACAAATAATGTATGATTTGATGATAGTCTATGCTTCCAAGAGGACATAGTTCTTGCACATCCTCTGATCAACACCCTGAATCCGCTTTGTGTCTAAAGGTCTATGAGACATGCCCATCGCATCCTTTACTCCTTCCGTCGTCGTACCAAGATACACAAAATCAAATACAACGATTCGTTTTGACAAGTTTTTAATGCCAAATCAATCTTAGAAGATTTGATACGAAACGTCATGACACATGTCAATTTCTTGCAATCAGGACAACAACCAAAAACCCTAAAGATATCTATAAAAGAACATGCAATCCTTACTTGAAAAGAACAAGAAACAACACACTACAATAAGGATAATATTATTGTCTATGCACTCTTACTCTTAACTCTTGTTTTACCTAGTGCTGAGAAATATTTATGAGACTACAACTTTGTGAACACCCTATAGTGAGAGATTGTTTTCAGAAAACCTAAACCTACTCTTTGGTAATCTAGCCCACTAGTGGCTGCGTCCTTCAACAACATGATTGCAGTAAGCTAGAAGGTTGAAAAGCTCAAACACAACCAACTTGACTAATAGATGTTTAATGGAAGTATAATTATATGGTGAATGAGTAGATTAAATCCTTCACGTGGAAGTGTAATTATGTGGTTGTGTTTTTCTTTTATCTGCTCTATTTTCATTACTTTGGTTGAGTCTTTTATACACGGTGTTAAAATAAAACATAATTCAAAACCTCTATTTCTTGTGTTTCTCATTCTACAATTGGCATCAGAGGACGATCTCAAAGTTGAACACTTAACCGTGTTTGAGTAAATATTTTTTAATATTATGACTAACTTTTGTGACAAATTTTTAGGTGGAAATGTTAACAGGCCCCGTCTATTCGATAGAGAATGATTCTAGTAGTGGAAAGATAGGCTCAAAAGTTTCTACATCTCTCATGATCTTGAACTCTAGGACATAGTTAAATATGGAAATGAGGCTTCAAAAGATGTTGCTGGCGTTGAAATATCTATAAATGATCTCAACGCTGATAAAAAGAAACAATATAAAATGCACCATAAAGCCATAACATTCATCATAAAAGATATCACCTTTAAAGAGTTTGAAAAATGCAGCAATAAAGAAATAGCAAAAAGTATTTTTGATGTTTTGGTTCTCAACAATGAACAAAATAAGTAGATACAAAAGTCAAAGCAAATCTACTCGTTAGGAAGTATGAACTCTTCAAGATGAAAGAAGATGAAGATATTGAGACAATGTTCTCTAGATTGTAAAATGGATTGAAAGTTCTCCAAAAGAGCTACACTACCTTCGACCACATGAAGAAGATCCTTAGAAGTCTTCCCAGCAAATGGAAACCAAAGGTAACAAATATTTAAGAGGCTAATAATCTAAACAAACTACCTCTGGAAGAGCTTATGAACTCACTGAGATCCCCTGAAATTGAACTGGTTGAATATGAGCCTAGAAAGAAGTCAAAATCCTTAGTTCCCAAGCTACTAAAGACTTAGAGGAAAGTGAATTGGATAATAAGAGTGAAGACTCAAATGATGAAAAGTTGTCATTTGTCTCAAGCAAATTCCATCGCATGGGTAACAATAGGAAGAAATTTTTTTGCAAAAATGATTTCAGACCATCCCAAAATAGCATAGAAGAAAGTGAAAAATTAGACAAGAATCGACTCATCTGTTAGGAGTGCAAAGAACTAGGTCATTTCAAGTTAGAATTTCCTAAACAAAAAAAAAATTACCTCAAGGCAAAAAAGAATGGTCTGATGGCTACTTGGGATGACTCTGATGAATCATCTGATGAAGATGAAGAACATGCAAACATGGCTCCGATGGCTCTCTGACCCTAATTTTGAAGATGAATTTGCTGATGAAGAAATTAAGGTATTGTTTGACCTATCTCGTAATGAACTTTTAGATATGTTAAATGAGTTTCGAAACAAAAATTATAAGGCTTCTTCAAAACTTAAGTCTCTTAGAAAAGCTCGTGACATCTTAACAAATAAATACAGTTTCCTAGAAAAGGATTTTGAAAACCTGAAAAGAAAAAATATAACTTTGATTGAAAATGTTCCAAAAACCTTAGAGGATAGAATCTGCAACTCAGTTAAGTACAAAAATGTCTTTCAAGAATTTCTTGCAAATTGCATAGACATAAGCAAACTAGCTTTTATGATCTATGGTATTAGTAGAAACAATAAATGTGACATTGGTTTTGTAGAACAGGAGAAAACTCCTACAGTAAACATGTTTGGTACCACATGCGTACATTGCCTAAAGAAAGGTCACAATTCAAGAATTTGTCCTATGCAAAAAACATGGAACAACAAGACACCTTTCAGAACTAACAAATCAGAATCCAACCATATATATGGGTACCTAAAAACAAAAAAATTTATCTTATAGATATCCTTAACAACAAAGATAAAACACCAGCCACATTACCTTGACAATGGATGCCCACAACACATGATGGGAGAAAAGTCTACGTTCGAAGATCCGACCCTCAAGAATGGAGAATTTGTAGGCTTTGCAAGTGATTAGAAGGGAAAGATCATAGGGTATGATACAATAGGTAATGGTTTCATTCCCTCTATTAAAAATATTTTACTTTTAAAAGGACTCATGCATAACCTACTTAGCATAAGTCAATTAAGCAACAATGGTTGTGATGTTATCTTCAATCAATTTTCACGCAAGGTAATAAGTCAAACATATGGATATATACTATTTACTGGTCAAAGGAAAAATAACATTAACAAAATAAACTTATCTGACTTGGATAAATAAGAAGTAGAGTGTCTAATGTTTGTAAGTGAGGAACCATAGGTTTGACACATGAGATTAGGACATGTCAATTTGAGGTTAATCTCAAAATTGCAAAGACTTGATTTAGGGTGCATTTGTTTGAGCTTAAATAAAAATGATTTTGAGATTATATTTTAAAGATTTTTTAAAAAATGATTTTTTAACTTCCGTTTGTTTACTATTATAAAAATAATTTTAAAAAATGATTTTTAACCTGTTTGTATACAATCTTGTGAAAATGATTTTTCTAAACTATAATGACCATTTCGTAGACACATTTTAAAATTTGATAAATGTAACTGAGTACTCCTAAAAAATCAATAAATAAACACACAAACAAAAAATAACGATGTAGAGAAATTGAAAAAGAGAACAACACTTACATGATGAAAACCTAAATGAAGGTCGCATGTAATGAGAAAATGGAAAGAGAAAAAATGGCCACTACGTGAAAGAGAAAAAATGCAACTAATAACTTGATGTAAATTAATAGATAAAAACTTATTAAAAATGAACAGAGGACAATTTGGGATTTTCAAAAGTAAGGCAGGGGTAATTGCATCATTTTCTCTACAGTTAAGTTCCGTGTTTTTCAATTGTGGTTTGTTTTTCTCTCTCATCTATCGCAAGAGGCTAATGCGAGAAACTACTATTTTTAGCGTTTCATTTTTAGCCAAAAAATGATTTTTTTTAACAAAATCATTTTTAAAAAATCTATAACAAACACCCTTCAAACACTACAAAATGATTTTTGGCGTGAAAAATTAAATTTTTTCATGAAAAAATCTGAAACAAACGCACCCTTAGTTAGAGGCTTGCCAATTCTCAAGTACGAATCAAATGTTCTTTGTGAGACATGTCAGAAAGGGAAACAAACAAAATTTTCTTTTTCTTCTAAAAATTGTTAGAACCAAGTTGGTTTTATACTTAGATTTTTTATGTTAACAAAAATATTTTAAGAGAACAACATATTTAACTTCGCAGAGTATGAAAGAAGATTCACGTTTTTTAAGACAATCCAAAATAATATTTGATTTAGATTTATAATTGAAGAAAATCTTTGACCAGGTTGAAATGAAGATATGGTCAAGATTTGAAGAAGATATTATTAACATCTTATCATCAATATGATATGAATTATTTACAAGAAGATTTGATCAAGATTTGTCACAAGAAGATATGAATTATTTACAAGAAGATTTGATCAAGATTTATCTACAAGATGATATCAATTATTTACAAGAAGATTTGATCAAGATTTATCACAAGAAGATATTAATTATTTACAAGAAAATTTGATCATGATTTATCTACAAGAAGATATGAATTATGTACAAGAAGATTTGAATTATTTACAAGAAAATTTTATCAAGATTTATATACAAGAAGATATGAATTATTTACTAGAATATTTGATCATGATTTATCACAAGAATATATGAATTATTTACAAGAAAATATGATCAAGAATTGTTTACAAGAAGATATGATCAAGACTTGTTTACAAGAAGAAACACTCATAAGAAGATACATTTATTATTTGCAAAGATATGATTTAGATTTTGACAAAGGACAAAATACTAAATTGGACTTAGTTATATTCCTACTTGTAAAAGTTCAAGAACCGGTCTAACACTATGTTCCCGCCCATAATGAAACAAGCAATAGGAATAAAGTTTCATCTGAAAAATTTGTGAATGCAATCTTAATATAATACGAGCAGTATCAATATGAAGAATTTACAAACTCAATATGAACAATATATGAAAAATATCAATCTGAATAGTTTACAAACTTAATCTTAACAAAATAAGTGCAGTACCAATATGAAGAATTTATAAACTTAATATGACGAACATAATCAATCTAGAACAAATGCTTGTATTGGATTTAGAAATAAAGAATTGGCTAAAGAACATATTATACAAAAAAAATCTTGTTCAGAATTATTTTTCAATAAGATCATTGTTGACCAAGCTATGAATGAAGATAAAATTTAGAATTAAACAAAGACTAAATTAAAGCCATAATTTTATTTATAAATAGATACTCATGGATGAAGAAGAAGAAGAAGATCACCAAAAAATTAGAAAAAAGTACAAGAACTCAAGCTCAAAAGTTTCAAATCATCTTAGAGTTCAAAGAGACAAACACTTATTTTTTTTATGAGAAATACTTTCTAGGTGTTTTTCTTAGAGTGTAATAGTCATTGTTATAATCAGATTGTTAGAAGCAACTACTCAAGTTCCAAACCTTTGTATTCAAACCTGGTAGTGGTGTTAGTGTGCCTTCAACCATCTGGGATTGTCATATTGTGTGAAAAAGACTTGACCGGTAGTGTCAAGGTGTGTGTGTTCATCAAAAGGCTATTTGGAAAGTCTGGATGTAGCCAATTTAGTGGTGAACCAATATAAACTACTCACTACAAGAAAATAGCTGTATACCTACAGAAATTTACCCACGGATCTTAGTTCGTAGGTAAATTATTTAATATCTACGGGAAAACTGTGAGTAAATATGTTATTTAATAAATTAATTTTTATTGATTGGATTCCACGGGTAATCCGTAGGTAAAATTAAAAATATTCGTGGGTAAAATTAAAAAAAAAATGCTACACTACTTAAACTACCAAAATTTCTTCGTATTTTATTTTACCACTGATTCTCCGTAGGTAAATGAAAAAAATAATATTAAATTGTCTACAGATTATCCGTAGGTATAGTTAAAGTGAAATTTTATTAACTATTTTCTTTTATTTTATACGAAATCAAAAACTTATTCTAACAAAACAAAAATAACATAGACCTTTTCCTCTCTCTCTCTCTCTCTCAAAAACACAGACTTCGCAAAACTCACTCTCACCAGCAAAACCCTTTCCTTGGCTCGCGCCGCCGTCGGTCAGAGCTTTCCGACCACCGATCAAAGCTCTCTGGCCGCCACTTCAAAGTCTCATTTACAAGTTCTCTCTTTCTCTCTGTAGTTGTGTCATTCACTCACTCTCTCTCTCTCTCTCTTGTTCGTTCTCTCTAGTTCACTCTCGTTCGTGTCGTTATCTCGTTTGCTCTCTCTAATTTGTTCTATTTTCATGATTATTTGTTGTGTAAATGAATGTTTATTAATTTATTTGCAAACCCCAACTCATTTGCTCTCTCTTATGCTTCAATTTGTTCATGCCTTAATCTATTTATGTTTTAATTTAATATTTCTCATCAATAGTTTTCCTTTAGTGAGTCCAGTTTGACTATGCCATGTTCTAATTTAGGATTCTTTTTATTTATGCTTTAATTTATTTATTGCATACTTAAGTTTCTACACAAACAATTGCTATTACTCTGTTGTGTTTGGTTTGGTACTATTACTGTTATTCTTTTTATTCATGAAATATGGCAGTTCCTTTTGGTTTGTTACTATTGTTGTGTTGTGTTTGGTTTGGTACTATTGCAGTGTTTGGTACAAATAATAAGATTTTGCTTATTATCAAGGGCATAGACGAATGACAATAAAGTAGCCAGGTAAAGAGGCTTATTATCAAGGTTGAATGCACAAATATAGAAGAGGGTGCAGGTCAATAGTGTCCAAGTTCCAAATGTGCGTCCATGAACTTCACTCACTGCAACAAATGATAAACTCTTATCAGTTCCCATAATTCTGCAATGCATATTGGAATAACATTTGAAATTACACAGAAGAACGCCCAAAGAAATGCAGCAAACCAACTTTGCTAAGCCATTGTGATGTGAGGTACTGTCAATGCCATATAGCAGGCTTTGGTAGTGTAGTTGAAAAGGAAAAATGCTAATTATTTATTTTACTCTATTATCGATGGTTTGATTTTGATACTGCTTTATTTTACGCTACTATCCATAATATTACCTAAAACAAAAACTCAAATCAACCAAACCATAAAAGGTGAGTGCTCCTTTTGTTTTTAATTAATTCAGTCCTCGCTTATAAGGGTATTGCATAAGCATTTGCTGCTTCCAACAAGAGATCTAAAAGGATTCAAATTCCAAATTTCCAATTTCTCTCACTACATGCATATATTGGAACACTGTACCATACAGAACTCAATCTAGTGAATTGAAACTTGAAAGCTCATAGTAATCATAGATTTCTTGATGCAATCCAAATATAATACGCATCTTTTAACCAATGCAACAGATTCAATGCCAGTTTAATGTTAGAATCGCTTCGTGGGAAGAGGATGATGTTTGTCGGCGACTCCATTAACCGGGGTCAGTATGTCTCTTTGATATGCCTTCTCCATCAACTCATTCCCTAACATGCCAAATCCATCTTGTAATGGAGCAACCATGGAGGAATTGGAAGAGAAAAGAAGAGCCCAAGTATATGCTCTAAATTGCTTTTATGCTAGTTCATCCTTTATATTAACAAGATGGACTAATGACTATATCTTGTGTCGTGCAGGTAGTAGCAAAGCTTCATGCAATTCTTAGGCCATTTCTTTTGCGTAGAATGAAGTCTGATGTTGAGCTAATGTTGCCACGGAAAAAAGAGATCATTGTATATGCTAACATGACTGAGCATCAGAAGAGCTTGCAGGAACATTTAATTAATGAGACACTAGGGAAATATTTGAATGACAAACTTTCAATTGGTAAATTTTTTTCGTAATTTTTTCATTTGAAAGAAAGGGATAGTGCTATTGCAAATTACATACCGTCACCCTCAATTTCTGTGTATAAATTGTATTATGTACTACTACTTACTGATTTAATGCAGGACGCTCTGTGACAAAGCTCAATAATTTGGTTCTTCAACTTAGGAAAGTCTGTAACCATCCTGACCTCCTAGAATCGGCTTTTGATCGTTCATGTAAGTACCGTGTTATTTGATAGGTTTACTGATTTCATGACCCGTGATACTTAAACTATGCTGAAATTTGCTTTCTTGATAGATTTTTATCCTCCTGTGAATGAGATCATTGAACAATGTGGAAAATTCCATTTGCTCAACCGATTGTTGGAACGACTATTTGCACGAAATCACAAAGTAAGCTTTACAGTGCTGTTTTTGTGACTGTGCTTCCTTTTTTACTGCCAAGTTGTTAGAGATAACTCATTGGCCTTTGCCTTTGCCAATTTCTATTAGGTTCTGATCTTCAGTCAGTGGACTAGAGTGTTGGATATAATGGATTATTATTTCAGTGAAAAAGGCTTCGAAGTTTGCAGGATTGATGGTTCAGTGAAACTGGAGGATAGGAAACGGCAGGTATGTACCAATGCATGGATAACACCACTCTGATAAGATAATTAGTTTTTTTTTTCTTTCTGATCTGTGCTTTTGTTATTGTGTTTTGCTTTAGGTTTAAATAAGATAATTAGTTTATAATGCATAACCCTTCATGATCTTCAAAGTCATAAATCATATTGATAACTAAGAAATGGTATTTTTAATTTTAAAAATGTGTTAGAAGTAGGTCTGCTATCGTGAAAAAATACACCTAAAAGCTTAGAGTAGATTTTTGTAGTAGTTTGCAAGTTACAACTCCTGATATCTTAAACATAGGCATGAGAGATTTTTGTTGTCTTCTTAATCACAACACTAATTGAAGAGGCTACATTTTTGAATGTTTTGTTTATTCTCATTCTGCCTATGAGCAGAACCAGGACTTCAATGATACAAACAGCAATTGCCGAATCTTCCTTCTTTCTACTAGGGCTGGTGGATTGGGAATTAACCTCACTGCAGCTGACACTTGCATTCTTTATGACAGTGATTGGGTACTTTTGACTTTTCCTGTTTGGCATTTATCTATTTGCTTCACAACATTTAACTTAAACTATGCTTACGACTTCATTTTACTACAGAATCCTCAAATGGATTTACAGGCCATGGATAGATGTCATAGAATCGGTCAAACAAAGCATGTTCATGTTTACAGGCTCGCAACTGCTCAATCAGTAGAGGTACTTGGAAATTATGTATATAATAAGTACAATTGTAAACGACATATGACTGGTAGCTTATTATATTGAGATGGATATGACATGGTCTGTTTACAGGGTCGAATGTTAAAAAGAGCTTTCAGCAAGTTGAAGCTTGAGCATGTGGTGATAGAGAAAGGACAGTTTCATCAAGAGCGTACAAAGCCTGCCATTGTGGATGAGATGGAGGTTTGTATGGTAGCAGTAGCATGCTAACGATTTCTAAATTTTTCTGTTCTATCATCTTGTGTATAAATAGATTTGTTGTCAATCTGCTCCATTATTCCAATGATTTTGAAAGTGTGGTTTTGGTTGACAACTCAGTATTTCTATGGCCAATTTTATTAACTGTTTTGGATTGCCTTAATACAAACCTTTTAATTGATCAATTAACTCCAAGATTTACTGGAAATATGAAGAGGACAATAAAAAATCTAGCACTAGCATAATGTCTACTGAAATTTTTAGATGTCATAGGCTTGGCTGAAATTTTTAGGCTTGGCTCATTTAAAGATGAAGCAAAAGAGATTGTTGAGATGTCAACAGTGGAAGCCTATCGCATGGCTATGAAAAGTGTGGTTAGATGGGTGAGAATGAACATGAAACCTAACAAGACTAGAGTCTTCTTCACTAGCATGTCACATTCTCATGGAAGGCAAGTTTAGTATAATCCATCACAATTTTTTTTGGTTTTTTATAAGCTACAATTTAGTACGATAACTATCTTTCAATCAGGGCTGGGGGTTGGATAGTTCAACAGGTTTGAACTAAGGGTTAAAGGATCTTGATTCAAATTGAATGACAAAAAATATATGTAACCAATAAAATTATTCCAATCCAGGAGCATAGAATTACCCACGGACAATTCATGGATAAAATTACCCACGGACAATTCATGGATAAAATTATCAATATCAAATATAAAATAGTAGACTGGATAGTTCAACAGGTTTGAACTAAGGGTTAAAGGATCTTGATTCAAATTGAATGACAAAAAATATATGTAACCAATAAAATTATTCCAATCCAGGAGCATAGAATTACCCACGGACAATTCATGGATAAAATTACCCACGGACAATTCATGGATAAAATTATCAATATCAAATATAAAATAGTAGACTTTGTCACGGATGGTCCGTGGGTAATGTAACTTACGACCTTTCCGTCGCTAACTATCTACTATTTTATCTGCGGCAAATCTATGAGTAACGTTACCTACGGAGACTCAGTGGGTCATATTACCCACGGACAATCCCTAAATAAGTGTGCCCCACGGCTTGTCCGTCGGTAAATATTTTCCTACGAGCGATTTAGCTAGGAACTCGTGTTCGTGGGTAATCCGTGGGTAATTTTACGTTACCTATGGACAGTCCGTGAGTAAAGATAAAATTTGCCGTAGGTAATAACAGTTTTTCTTGTAGTGACCTGTGTCACTTTATTCATGCACTATGTAGTTTTGTTAATGCTTATACTCCAAGTAAATCACCAAGTCTGAACCAGTTTAATCAAATAATGAAAAAATTATCAACTTAGTCAAAAAAAATTCAACTCCATTTCTTGTGTTTGCACCTTCAAAAACGAAGTCTCCACTTCTAGACCACTTGAACTTTTACATCTTGATCTATTTGGCACTATAAAGATTGCTTCAGTCAGTGGTAAAATGTATGAACTCGTTATTGTTTATGAGAATTCTAGATGGACATGGATAAAGTGTTTAAAACACAAGGGCGAGTCACATAAAGTTTTCACTACCTTTTGCAAACAAGGTGAAATGAGAAAGGATTTTGTATAGCAATGATTCGTAGTGATAATGGAAATGAATTTAAAAATAAAATCTTTGAAATTTTGTGTGAAAATAATTAGTTTTTACATAAATTTCCTTCTCCTAGAACACCTCAACAAAACAATATTGTTTAAAGAAAAAACATATCTCTTCAAGAAATAGAACGAACCATGACTCACAAAATGAATTATGCTAACCAATTTTGGGCAGAAGTAGTGAACATTGCATGTTATATTCATAATAGAATCTATAATAGACATATTCTTAATAAGACTCCTTTTGAACTATGAAAAAGAATAAAACCCAACATTTTATATTTTCATCAGTTTGGTTGCATATGTTATATTTTGAACACCAAAGAGAAGCTTGACAAATTTGACTCACAATCTAAAAAGTGCACCTTCTTGAGATACTTTGAAAGTTCTAAAGCCTACAATCTATACAAGAAAGAAGCACTGATTGTTGAGGAATAAATTCATATCAAGTTTGATGACAAAAAACTTGACCATAATAAGTCAAAGCTAGATATAAATTTTGCAGAACTACAAATATCATAGGAACGAGGTATATTAGAGGAATCAATAAAGTAAGTCTATTATGAATCAAAAGATATTCCTGACAAGTCAAATCAAAATCATCAGGAATCCTAACCTAGATGGAAAAACGAATCTTCTCATCTAGAGTCTATGATCATGGGTAGTGGAAATTACCCTCTAAAAACAAGATCCGCTTTTAAGGAAACATCTACCTTTGGATTATTATCTAAGGTTGAAACTATAACTCTAGAAGAAGCTCTATCAAATGATGGATGGATAGTGACTATGCAAGAAGGGTTGAATCAATTTAAAAGGAACGATGTACGAGATCTCATTCCCCAAGCCTACAGAAAAGAAGTCAATTAGAACAAAGTGAGTTTACATAAACAAACTTAATGAGAAATGTGATGTGGTTAGAAACAAAGCTACACTTGTAGTCCCATGATACAACCATCAGAAAGGTATTGATTACATTGAAACTTTCGCCCCAATGACAAGGTTAGAGGCTATCATAAGTATTAAATGGATGTGAAAAGTGTCGTCCTAAATGGTTACATAAATGAAGAAGTGTATGTTAAACAACCTTTTGGCTATGAGGATATTGAATTTTTAGACTATGTTTTTAAACTAAAGAAATCCTTGTACGTTCTAAAACAGGCTCCAAGAGCTTGGTATGATATACTAAGCAATTTCTTATTAAACAACAATTTTGAAAGATAACAAATTGACACTACTTTATTTAAAAAATCATCTAAGAATGGTCTTGTCATCGTCCAAATATATGTTTCTGAAATTATCTTTGGTTATACTAATAGCAAGCTCTGTCAATATTTTTCTAAGTTAATGTGTAATGAATTTGAGATGAACATAATGGGAGAATTAAATTTTTTCCTTGGAATCCAAATTCATCAAAACTCAAATGGTGTACTCATTTATCAAACTAAATACACAAGAGAACTGCTTAAGAAGTTCAAAATGGACGATTGTAAGTCCATGTCTACACTTATCCATCAATCTTGTTCTCTTGATAATGATGAGTCAAGTACAAATGTAGATCGAAAGGTGTACAGAGGAATGAGCGATTTCCTTCTTTGCTTAAATGTCTCTGAATATGATATTATGTTTAGTGTGTGTGTGTACCAGATTTCATTCTGGCCCTAAAGAATCTCATTTAACAGTTATTAAGAGGATCTTTAGATATATGAAAGGAACTACTAACATTGGTTGTGTTATAAGCCATCCTTTAAGTGCAAGTTAGTAGATTTTTGTAATGTTGGAGATAAACTAGAAAGGAAGAACATCAATGGAAATTATACATTTCTTGGTGAAAACCTAATCTCCTGGTCAAGAAAAAGGCAATGGACCATTGCTCTCTCTACAACAGAAGCAGAATATGTCTCAATAGCTAGTTGCAACACTCAATTGTTGTAGATGAAACATCAACTAGAGGATTTCAAAATTAATGAGAGTAACATTCATATCTTTTGTGATAATACTTCAGATATATGTTTAATCAAAAACCCTATTTTACATTCAAGAGCAAAACATATAGAGATCAAACATCATTTCATAAGGGATTATGTCTAGAAGAGTATTTTAGACATTAAATTTGTTGACATTGATCATCAATGGGTTGATATTTTTCACAAAACCCCTTGCTTAGGGAAGAATCAATTTTATAAAGAAACATCTATAATAAAATAATGATGTTGAATCCTCCGTGTTATTGCTTCTAGTAAAACACAATGAATGATTAAATGTATATATGTTCTGTCTTTGATGACATCGAATTTATTTGTGCCTCTGGTCAATCAAAATTCAATTAATCTTGTTTATGAACAGTTTTTCTTGTAAGTTATGATACTCTGACAGGTATTTCTCACACGTTTTTACGTATACGCGCTAGTAATGGGGTTAGAAACTCAACCATTTATCACTCACAACTCCGACATCCCACATTTTCTCTCTTTCATACCTTCAAACTTCCCTTGTTATCTTTGCATTTCTCCTGCTTCAATGGCTTCGAGTTCATCCTCAAACCCTCCTTTAAACAATGTCTCGTATGTTCCCTACATGCAATGTAATCTTGATCATTGGAAATTCTTCATGGACATCAGGTCAACTTTGCAAACTTTGTTGAAAACGAGTTTGATTTTATTGAGCATTTTGTCGGTGTGGGTTGGTCCGAGTACTTTAACTTAGAACAAGAGGTAACTTTGGATGTTCTAGTTAAAGAATTTTGGAGATTTGTTGACACAGATGCATACAGTGAACTATCGAGTACTGTGTTAGGCTTCCAATCAGAATCACTCAAAAATCTCACGCTGCCATTAGAACATGCATTCCTGAATGTTGAGAAATATCTTTGAGAAAACAACTTTGTGAACACCCTCTAGTGAGAGATTGTTATTAGAAAACCTAAACATACTATTTTGTAACCTAGCCCAATAGTGGTTGCATCCCTCAAAAACTTGATTGCTCTAAGCTAGAAAGTTGAGAAAACTCCAACACAATCAATTTGACTAGTAGGTGTTTAGTGGAAGTGTAATTATGTGGTGAATCAATGGATTAAATCATTCATGTTGAAGGAATTAGATGTAGCTGTCGTGTTGATGGTAAACCAGAATAAATTGGTTGTGTTATTCTTTTTATCCGCTCTATTTTTATTACTTTTGTTCAGTCTTTTTATAAATGGCTTTAAATTAAAACACAATTCAAACTATCATTTTTTGTGTTTCACGTTCTACACCTCGTTCAATTAGAGAAATATCGATATTGTTAGGTTAAATACCATGTCTCACATTCAAACCCGAAATATCACTATTATGTATAAATTTGTGGTGATAATTATATCATCTTATCTATAGAACATATCCATCGAAAGTTATTTGGAAGGATCTTGAATTTCTACATTCAAAGCACCAAATAAACTTAACTACCGTGTTGAATGCACCTGCGTGTTGGTGGTGAACCAAAGAAAAATGAATAAACAATGATCAAATAAGAAAATTCTCAAATTGGGGTTGCAAGTCAGCTAGCGAAATATTAGATTATATAAGGCACCTTACGCTTGCAATCTTAATTAAGAAAACAAACAGTGATTTGCAAGTTTTTCTATTTTTTTTTCAAACAAAATAGATTAGGAAGTTAATTTGTCTCTACCTTGATTTGTCATATACTAGTACATGATTAGACATGTAGGTAAATCATTTTGTGAAACGTGTATAGCATTGAGAGGACGTTCTAATTGATAATTACTATAAACAAGATTCATTACGACTAGGTATCACTATCGGGTTGGTATAATTTGCAGTTCTCTCAATTATAAAAAACTGAAAATCAAATTGTAATATGATAATATTGTAAATTACTTTGCAGAGTCAATATCAAGATTTTCACAGGATATATAAGACTGTTGAAAGAAAAAAACGTGCACGCAAAGACATGTTGACCTACTCCTTCTCCTAAATTTAATTAGTATATATTACTACTAAATTATTTTTTAGTCATATTTAATTATTAAAAATATAAAGCGGTGGAATAATAAATTAAAAATGTTATCGATAGTATAATAATTTTTAATAAATATAACTGTTATTGTAGGACACACGCATAAATTAAAACAATATCTGATTTCAAGCTTATGTTTTTACGTAGGTATTGAGAGATATTAAAAAATGTAATTATGTTTCACAAATCACATGTACTAAAAATATTAAATTTTGTTAATATTTTTTATGACGTTTTGTTTATTAAAGATAATAAGAGAAGACAAAAATTTAAAAATAACAATTTTTTGCATTTGTGGAAAGATATATAAATTTAAATATTTTGTTTTTGAAAATGAAAATAATAAAAGAATCAAAATAATATTAAAAGTTATCGTATTCATAAAAATTTGAGAGATATTTTGTTGTTCAACGATAATTATAATCTTAAGTGAAATTATTGAGATTGGTTTTGGTTTGTTTGCATAAAAGTAAAATATCGACTAAAGTAAGTATGAAAATAACGGTGAAATAAAGTCTTGGATTAGATTAATCAATCTCACTCTGTTTTATTCTAATGATTAATATATATATCTTCATCATCTATAGTCAAATATTTTTTTACTAACAAAAAGAAGTCCATTCATCCGACTGATAGAGTATATGGATGACAATACAAAATTAAAGTCGCTAAAAACTAAAAATAATGAATCTGCTAATAAATCTACAACATCCAAGTTAATAGTATATAACAGAAAAATAGCTATAAATATTTTGACATAATCAAAATAATCAAATAATCATGTATTCGGATTTGTAGCGTTGACGACCAAGTTATTGATTAAATATGTAATAGATCAAACTGATTTATCAATGTGAACCACGAACACAGCACAACAAGGGAAGTAAAAAAATATTGAACCAAGACGACAAACAAAACAATGTTGCATGTTGATGAAGAACTCACAAAAAATGTGAGAAAAAACTAAATCTATGTGAGAGTCACTTATTTAAATAAATAAAAAATGAAGAAGAGAAAATAAAAGCAAAGCACACCATTCTTTAGTGGATGAGAAAAAAATAAAAGCAAAGCACAAACCTAACAATGGATAAGGGTTATGCTAGATTAGAAACAAGTCATGCTATAACTTACTAATTCCTTAATGAGTTGAGAAATCAACCTTCTTTCTTAAACATCGATTCCTCACATTTTAACAAAGTTTTCTTTAAATCTTGATGAAATACGACTATTAAATCTAATCTTATTCCTAGAAATCATATCCAATAGATGGTTTATCTTAAATCAAGGTTCAAATAATATTTTCCAATGAAAATTAGAATCAACAAATCAAATTATAGCTGATCAAACTGTTAGATAATGTTATTATATATTAGTAGTAAGGGTATTTTAGATATTTCTATTTTTTTGTATATATACTCATTGTAACCCTATTAACTCAAGTTTGGTTCATTATATGTTATGAAACCCTAGAGTGGTTGTCTCTCTTCTTCCTATTTTCATTGCTAACATGGTATCAAAGAGTTTGGTTGATTTTGGGATCTACTTTAAAGAAGAGAGATACTATTTTGATAGGAAAGACAACCACCAAAAGAGAAAAGAGAAGAGTAACCCTATTCCCGATTTTGTTAAATAAGTCTCACAAAAACATCGATTGTGCATTCGTTAACAGTTGGATCGGGCTGATTTTTGGACAGCAGGTCTTTGTCTTCAACGGTCGGATCTGCGAAACGACGTATGGAGGGGGAGAAAACGTGCTCGCACAACACAAGATTATCCCTAATTTATTTTGTTTCAGTGATTGTGTTTGTCGTATTTTCCTGTCATTATTTGTTATGACTGGTGCTAAGGATAATTCTCTTCAAGCACATTGGAAAACACATTGTCTGAAATTGGGGAGAGCACATAAGAAGAATTTTAGGGGGCCATCGTCCAATGTTGTTGCTTTTGCTCCTCCTACCATTGGCTCTAGTTCTGGTTTTGTATACTCATTTGAGATTGCTTCCCAAATATCTGATATTGCAGAACAACTTCAAAAACTTCTTGCCACTCAATCACATGCCATGTCTGCCACCTCTTCTAAAGGTTTGAACTCATCTGGTATGTCAGGTATATCTCCTTCCATATGGATTCTTGATTCGGGAGCATCTCATCATATGACATATGATGATAAATCTTTTGTGTCTGTGAAACCTATCTCGTCTGTGTCGGTTATGACTGCTGATTGCACTCCTATGCCACTAGCAGACGTTGGTTCCGTCTCCACACCTAACATGTCTCTTTTTGATGTTTATTATATTCCTAATCTTACTTTGAGTCTTGCTTCTATTAGTCAAATATGTGATCTCGATTATTCGATTATGTTTTCTTCCACTTCTTGTTGTGTGCAGGATCCACATTCCGGGAGGTTGATTGGGACATACAATAGATAGGGGAGACTTTATGTTTTGGATGACCTGCGACTCCCAGATACTGCAGCCTTAACAACTACTGCTGACTTGTCTCGTTCCCTTTTGTTGTCCGCTTCAGTTCCTAGTGAGTTTTGGGGAGAAGCAGTTCTTACTGCTGTTCATGCTATTAATAGAATTCCATCCACTGATTACTATTCTTTGAAATTTTTTGGTTCTACTTGTTTTGTTCTTCGCCCTTAAGTAGAGCGCAATAAATTGTCTTTTCGTTCATCCATGTGTGTTTCTCTTGGTTATGGGGATGGTCAAAAGGGTTATCATTGTTATGATCCTCATGCAAGAAAACTTTATGTATCTTGTAATGTTGTTTTCTTGAGCACATCCCTTTTTATTCTATTTCCTCTAATTCTCAGATTACTAAGAGTTCTGAACTAACCCATATTGATCCGTTTGGTCCTAATGATTATGCTTCTAGTGATTGTAATATTGAGAATTGCAGGACAAATACTAATACTCCACATGATGACATCCCTCTTGTCCCCCGGTTGTCCAACCACCTCCTACGATTGTTGATCCTCCTCGTTACCCCTCTCGTCAACGTAAGTCTACTCAGTTACCTGATTCTGTCTATTCCACTTACTCAACTTCGTTTGTTTCTTTCTTAACCTCTATTCACAGTTTGTCTGAGCCCTCTTCCTATAAAGAGGCTGTTCTTGATCCTCTTTGACAGCAGGCTATGGCAGAAGAACTATCTGCATTGCACAAAACCAATACTTGGGAATTAGTACCTCTTTCTCTTGGAAAACGTGTTATTGAGTCTCGTTGGGTATACAAGATCAAAATTAAGTCTAATGGGTCATTTGAGCGCTACAAAGCATGTCTTGTTGCTAAGGGTTTCTCTCAACAATATGGTATGGATTATGAAGAAACTTTTGCTCCTGTAGCCAAGATGACCACTATTCGTACTCTTATTGCAGTTGCATCTATTCGTCAATGGCATATTTCCCAAATGGATGTCAAAAATGCTTTTTTAAATGGTGAGCTTCATGAAGAAGTCTATATGGTCCCTCCACAAGGAGTTTCTCATAATCAAGGGGAAATATGTAAGTTAAAAAAGGCTCTATATGATCTTAAGCAGGCTCCCCGAGCTTGGTTTGAGAAATTCTCTACTGTGATCAGTTTTCTTGGTTTCCACTTTAGTGAACATGATTCTGCATTGTTTATAAGGTCCACCACTTATAGTCGCATTATACTTTCTCTATATGTTGATGATATGATTATTACAGGTGATGATATTAGTGTAATCAATGAGTTGAAATTGCAGTTAGCCAAATAGTTTGAGATGAAAGACTTGGGAACTCTTCGTTATTTCTTGGGGATTGAAGTTGCCTACTCTCCTAGAGGCTACCTTCTTTCTCAATCCAAGTACATTGACAACATTCTTTACTAGACTCGTTTTTCTAATACTAGAGCAGCAAATACTCCTCTTGAGTTGAATGTGAAATATTCTCCTTCAGATGGTGTTCCTTTACCAGATTCCACTTTGTATCGTACTTTGGTTGGCAGCTTAGTGTATCTTACGATTACCAGACCTGACATTACTATGATGTTCATGTTGTTAGTCATTTTGTTGTCTCTCCCACTACAGTACATTGCACAACAGTTATTCGGATTCTTCGAGGAACTCAATTTCAAAGCCTTCTCTTTCCATCGTCATTGTAAGACCCGTAATTTTAAAGTACCCTTTTATGTATTTTTGGTATATTTTGGATTTTGGC
>NC_021162.2:18342167-18362698 GCF_000331145.2 Cicer arietinum | reverse complement strand
TCAGTTTAATTTCTTTTAAAAAAAAAAATATACCCTCGCTTTGAAAAACGGGGTGTTACAGTCATCCTCATTAGAGTTAGGAGCTTATTCTGATGCTGATTGGGCTGGTGACACGACATATCGTAAATCCACCATATAGTTTTGTATCTTTGTTGGAGACTCTCTTATTTCTTGGAAGAGTAAGAAAGAAGACATTGTCTCTCGCTCCTCTACAGAAGTTGAGTATCGTGCTATGACATCCACTACCGCAGAAATAATTTGGCTGCGTTGGCTTTTGTCTGATATGGGTATCTCTCTTTCTGAGCCAACTTCGATGCACCATGATAACAAGAGTGCTATTCAAATTGCTCACAACTTGGTCTTTCATGAACGCATCATACACATTGAGATTGATTGTCATCTTACTCGTCATCATCTTCAGCATGGAACCATTACTCTACCGTTTGTCTCTTCTTCTTTACATATTGCTGATTAGTTCACAAAGATGCATTCCATTAAACGTTTCCGTTTTTTAGTTGACAAACTCTCGATGCACCATGTTAATGCATCGTGAGTTTGAGGGGAGATGTTAGATATTGTTATTTTATATTAGTAGTAAGGGTATTTTAAGACATTTCTATTCTTTTGTATATATACTCATTGTAACCCTATTAACTGAAGTTTGGTTCATTCTATGTTATGAAACCCTAAAGTGGTTCTCTTTCTTCTTCCTCTTTTCATTGTTAACACAAACTATAACAAAGATTAAGAACAAGGGTAAAACATTGCAATTGATGTATAACTAGAATATATGTAACTACTCAAAAGAACTACATGAGAGCTTTAATAGATTACATCAAATCCAAAAAATATGGCTTTATCTACTCATTGTTATTGTAGCTATACAAGATAAAAGAGAAGAAATTGGTCTTCAATGATGAGTTCCAAACCTACTCCAAGGATTATCTCTCAATCTCTTTGTGTTTCTCTCTCCAAAATTTGTAAGATTTATCAATTTGACAACAACTTTGCTTTATATACTGGCTAGATAAGTGGAGTTTTGCTTAGTGAATTTGGATTCACTAAGCGGATTGAGTGTTCTTTAAGTTGAGTAAAACACAGGTGTGCAAATTATCCTAATTTCGCTTATCGAATTTCAGATTCACTTAGTGAATTCTTGATGGTATTTTTCATCTTGGCCTCTGACTTGAATTCGCTAGGCGAATTCAAATTTTCTAAGTGAATTTGTCTTATATTTTCTATCTTGCTCTCTGACGTGGATTCGCTTAGACATTTATAATTTTCTAAACAAAGTTATGTCTGCCACTAGGGCTGTGCAAAAAATCCGGTTATGAGGCTCAAATCCAAAACCGGATCCAAATCCTTTTTAAATATCCGGTTAAAATCATATGCTTATAATCCGGTTTATTTATAAATCGGTTGGATAACCACTTATGTTTTATATTTAGATTTGGTTTTTATTCAGTTTTTATCCACTACCAATATTTTGTAAATTTTGAGATTTTATTTCTTAAAAAAAATTGAAATTTATTTTTTTTCGCAAAAATATTTGAAAAAAGTATAAAAAAAAATTTCTCAAAAAAATTTTAAATCAAATTTTTTCTCTAAAAATTCGATTTTTTTTAAATAACCGATTTTTAAACTATGAATAAATATTTTTTTTTTAAATTATTAAATTCTAACCGATTTTGAAAAAAAAATCGATTTTAGAACTAAAATTTTTAAAATCGGTTGCTTAATTATAAACCGGTTATTTAACCATAACCAATTTAATAATTGGTTTCATAACCGGTTTTAAATCAAATAATGGATTTGGTTATAGATCCAAATTCATATATTGATTTTTAAATAGATATGATTTGGTTTTTTTAAAAAACCAACCATAAACAGCCCTATCTGCAACCATTCTCCATTTTACCTTACAATGTGATCAAGTGGGTTAAGGTTTGACTGATCAATCTTCATTTTCCAATATAAGGACGAAAAGATAGAGGAAAACAAAATCTCACAACTAACTTACTAAAAATTAACTATATACAAAATTTGAGAATGAATAGGTGTGTTTAAATTATATCAATTTCTTGATAAATTAAATACTTATCAGATAGCTATACATAACTTGAAATAGAGGAAATGAATAGAAAAGTAGGTCGAATACAAGAAGCCAAATAAATACCTGTAAGAAAATAATTCCATTTAAATATATAGCAAATTAAATCCATATATTTAGAAACAAAAAAAAAATCCATATTTTCTTAACATTCTCTCAATTAATCAAAAAGTTAAATGAATGAAAATTTAGAAACATTTAAAATCAAAGTATTTAATAATTTTGTTGTAAAGGTTCCTGATGAGTTTTTGAAATTTAAATTATAAATGCATTTTATTTTTTTCTCTCATAAAAGTAAAAAATACTTTATATATACTATAGTTTTTATTTTTTGTTTAAATTTCATTTCTATAATATTAAAAAAAAAATTGGTATTTAACGTCAATTTGTCGTTACAAAAACGTTAATTGATAAAGGGAAACGTGGACCAAACGTTTAAATATGTTTTTAGTCCATACAAATATAACAGTTTTCAGTTTTAATCCATGAAAAACATTTCTTTAGATTGTGATAGTGTTTCAGCAAGTGTACTAAATCGTTGCAAAGTAATAATTAAAACGGTAATATCGGGTGTCGAATTCAATGATTGCGTTTTACTATCGAATTATATTTAATTACTAAAATTGAACAAAAAGTTCTCAAATTGATTGAAATAATATTTAAAATTAACAACAGCAATAAAATTGGTCATTTATAATAAGAAAAATGTCAGGGATGAGTTTCACTTCGAATCCAACCTTGGTGTTTAATTTGATCCTAGTTATTGAATTCCTTTATTGAATTATTACCGAATTCTCTTTTGTTCTTGCCCTAATGTCTTAGTGACAAAACCTTTAATTCCAAAGTAACCCCTTAGAATTAAGCATTACTGTACATAAATTCTATTTTTCAACTATTGTCTCTACAACTAATTTAATTGGTTTCATGACCTGCATCTATCCCTAGACTACAAATTCATGAATTTCTCATCCCAAGCATTCGTAAAGTCCACTTCCGTTTCAAAATATGAATCGTAGAACATTTTAATGTTGATCAAACCATAAAAAACATTAAACACAAAGATGAGAAAAATAATTCAATAAACTCATTCATATAACTAGAAATCAAATCAGAAAAATAAGGGTTTCATCTTGTTACATTCATCTCTAACAAATAGGGTTGACAAAGATAGAAAAGATAGAGATTAGAGAAAAATTACAAGAAAGATTCGTGAATGATTCTTGATAAAACTGCTCCAATGGTGTTAAAAATGGTCGTATTTGAGTTTCTATGCTTGAGCACAAGTCTCCCAACTTCTCAATAGTAAAAAGGATACCTAGAAAGTGAAAAATAAAAGCATTTTAATGAATGTTGTCACATGCCACGCGTCCCAGACGCGGGATTTGCGCTCCGGGTGCCCTGACAGTTTCCCCAGTGTGGAAATGCGCCCGAAGCGCAACTGTTGCGCTTCAGGCGCACAACTTCTCCCGTTTGACATTTTTTGCACTTTGTTCCTCTTTCGAGTCTGAATTGGGGTTTCGGTGTCTTCATAAAAGTTGTATATGTGGATCTTATATTTCATTTGCACTTAGTCGGACTCCAATTAAATATCTACATCTCCATATATGGAAGAAATACGCCACATAGGTCATGTTGATTTCTCACTAAAATTCAGAACTACACTAAAACAAAGTAACAACGCAAAACTACGAAAAATCTCTACTTAATCAAGGAAATAAGAACATAAACATTTCATTAAATCAAAGAACTAAAATCAACAAAATATATCAAATAACTTCTTAAATTAACTAATGAATAAAAGATAAATAAGACTAAAAACAATGAAAAATTTGCATATGATGAAGAGTCATCATAACCCCAAACTTAATCTATTGCTTGTCACGAAGCAACCATTAATTTCAAATTTGGTATAGTTAAAAGCCAACTTAAACTCAATTTCTCAAATTAAATCAAACTCAATTCTCAAAGTCCCAGCTACTACAAAACATTCATCATGCTCCATGGTTGCTTACAAAAAAAAAAAACACAATTTGTACACTTTAGCATTCATTCATCAAGTTCAACTATCTCTTCACACAATCTCACCAAAATAAGAAATGATATGAGCAAATAAATATAGTTTAAATTTCATAATCTGAAACAAATAGTTTAAGACTAACTTCAAGTTGTTAAAAATTCTTCATCATAGTGCACGTTTACACAATTAAAAAGAAACAAATTCAAATAAAAAAAATTGCAAAAATAAAAGTTACCTCTACCTATGGGTTGCCTCCCACGAAGTGCTTCTTTAAAGTCATTAGCTTGACGCCTCAATTATTGTCAAGGTGTATTATATGACACAAAGAACACATCCTCTTTCTCACCAAGGGATACATATTCGTCTTCATTCCCTTTCAACTCCTCTCTTGAAGTATGGAAGCAGGGGGAATGAGATGGTGATACTTCTAACATGAATAAAACATCTTTTACTTTGGGATCTTCACAATCTTTGTTGAACTTCTTCATCGACTATCGAATTGAAAATCTCAATTCCATTGCACTCTTCTCTTTCGTTTGAATGCTATATGGCTTTTAAAATATTGAATGTAAATGTTTTCTCATTTACCTTAAAGGTTAAGGTACCATCCGCCACATCAATCATAGCTCTCCCTGTTGCTAAGAATGGTCCCCCCAAGATCAATGGGATATAATTGTCTTCCTGCATGTCTAGTACCACAAAATCCACTGGAAAAATAAACTTATCTACTTTAACCAACACATCTTCCACCATCCATATGGGTGTTTTATTGAATGATCCGCAAATTGTAACATTAGTTGTGTGTTTTTTACTCTTCCAATGTCTAACCTTTTGTATATGGAAAGGGGCATAAGACTCACACTAGCCCCAAGATCACACATGGCTTTCCCAAAAGTTCTATCCCCAATAGTGCAAGGAATAAATAAGCTTATAGGATCCTTGAGTTTAGGTGGCAGCTTCCTCTATAGAATAGCACTGCACTCTTCAGTAACCATCACTATTTCACTACCAATTTTTCTTTTCTTTAACATAATCGCCTTCATGAACTTGGTGTAAGCCGACATCTGCTCTAGTGCTTCTGCTAAAGGAATGTTAATATGTATTTTTTTAAAAACATCAAGAAACTTACCAAATTGTTTTTCAATTTCTTCCTTTCTTAATCTTTGAGGGAACATAAGTCGAATTTCTGGTTTTGGCGGTGTCTCATTTTTCTGTACCACAAATTCTTTCTCCTTTTCAAGAGTGATGTGCTCCTCAACTGATGTCTTGGTGACCATTTCCTCCGAGTGGGTTGAAGTTGAAGTACTCCCACTCTTTTTGGCTTTAAGTGGTCTTGGTTTTTGGGCGCTCTTTGTGCTATTTGTTGATCAAGTTGACCCAGTTGGGTCTCCAAATTCTTAATTGAGACTGAATGATTTTTCTGAAAATAATATTTATTATAAGATGGAATACAATCTATAAAAGAGGTTTAGAAGATGGTTAATTATGACAGAGTGGTTTTCATTCATTTTTTTTTTCTTATTCGAAGTTCCTAGTGATGCACAAAATAATGATTTAGGTTGGTGCTACATGGATGCATAGAGAAGTGGGCAACACACTTCTCAATATTATTAGTTAGGGGTGTTCAAAAAACCAAAAACTGAATTAAACCTAACAGTTTTTGAATTGAACTGATTTAAAAAAATTGAGAACCGAACTGTTTACGAACTGATTTTTTAAAACTAGAACTGAACCTAACCAATTTTTAGTTTGAAAAAATCGAACCGAACCGGTTTTCAGTTCGAAAAAACCAAATTGAACAGGTTTTTATTTCAAAAAACTTAAACCGATTTTGTTTTTTGTATGTAATTAGGGGTGCTTATGTAAAATTTGGCCTATATAAATAAAAAGAATTAAATTAAACCGATTTGGTTCATTTCAAAGTAATAAACCAGTTCACCAATTTATAAAACAGTTCGATTCAGTTCGATTTTTTTAAACTGAAAACCAGTTCGATTCAATTTTCAAACGATTATAGTTCAAAATTGAACTTTGTCCACCCTACCAATAGTAATTAGATTTACTATTTCTTAAGTCATTGGAGTTAATTAGTTTAGTTTTTTTTGTTAGTATTGCATAGGTTGCAAGTCAGATTAACACAATAATTAGGTTGCATTTAGCGGAATTAGGTATAAGAGGATAAGGGTTTGGATAATTAGGGTTTGCAAGTGATCCTCAAATCTAAATTTCCGTGGTATTCAAAATCCTGTCCGGTCGAACACTTAATTAACTTACTCTACTTTAGCCAGAAATTACCAAAATATAAAACATACATACCAAAAAAAGAAAACATAAAATAATTTAATAAAACATACATACCAAAAAAAGAAAACAGAAAATAAATTATTGGTGCTGGTGGTGTAAGGTGTGGTTGTATTCTCTCTCACATGACACATCATCTCGTCTCGTAGTTTGTATCTCTCCAAAAAGATATCCAGGTTCATGCCGTCCACAAATCAACGCCGAAATTTTGCCACAAATTATATTGCTGTTTGACTAGTACGGCATCATGACATGTCAAATTGCCAATCAACTAAATTAATTTTATTTGTAAAAAAAAATTAAATAATTTTTTGTTTCAAAAAAATGAGAAGTTTTATTACAAAACTCAAGAATAAACTAAATAAAATTTTATTATGGACAAAACTCAAAAACATTTATTTATTTGTTTTTTATAGTTCTTAATTTAATCAATAATTACCATTACTCAAATTTATAAATTTTAAAAAGTTTGTTTACGGGTGTTTTTAAGTTAAGATTTATAAAAAAAATATATTTCTACCAATGCACATTGTTATTCTTTTATTATTCTCTCCGTCCACCTACTATTTTTTCTCATATATATGTTAAAATTTTAATGTATTAATATTATAGGTGATGTTCTTATACCATTTTTTATATAAATTCATTTAAATATTTTAATAATATTAAAAATAATATGTATTTGATCTTCTACATTTGTAAATCACAATTTTAATATTATTTTTATATCTTATCAGTTAAACGAAGATCAAATAATTTAATTAATGTAATTATAAAATCGATGTAAATAATTTTCACAGTTTATTTGTAACATGACGATTAAGATTTAATACGGTAACTATTGTAACAAAAAAAAATTTAAATTCATGTATTTTATGACCGAACTTTAAATTAATAATCGAAAAAGTTACAAAAATATTTAATTTATGATCGAACTTTAAAATTAAACTGGCTTTCATACGTAATATGAACTAAATAAATTAATTTTAGTTGACATAAATGTCTCTATAGAAAGGAACATAAGAAGTACTATGTAAATATTGTACACTATTCTCTAATTCATTATACTCTGCTATATAGTTACAACAATAATTAATATCTATTACTTGAAAATAAAATATAAATAAAAAGTATATTAATTTTTTAATTATTCTTTTTATTTTTATTTTATTATAGAAGGAGTAATAATTAATATAGATAATTTTGTAAAATTTTTATCCTGTTTATTATTTTTAATGTGAATGGAATAAGTCTTTTTCATTTTGAATAAATGTGTATGAAATAAGTTAAAGTGATTTTTTTTCAGTCAAAATAAGTTAAAGTGATATTAATTCTAGTAAGTAACAAAATATAAAAAGAAAATAATGTATTTGGTTCAAATTTTTATTTAAATACATAATTTTTTTAACTTATTTTGTTACCAAAGAATTCTAATATGGACAAGGGAGAGTAACTTTGATTGAAATAAAAAATGGAAGTTGGATTTCAATGCATCCTTACTTAGCATCAGCAATTTCATTTTATTCAAAGTATTTTTTTGACAGACATTTATTCAAAGTTTAAAACAATGAAAAGAAATGAAAAAAATTGGTTTTCTCACATTTCTTCTTTCTTCTTACAACTGTATCTCTCTAATTTCTTTATTCTGTAGAATAGAATAATTAAATTGTGGGTCCATATTCTGTTATAGCTTCATTCATCTCCAACAATCTCCACCATCGCCTTCACTTTTTGATTTCAACAACGACGCGCCACGCGCATGCTCTGACCAATCAATGCACCGGCGGTGCGCATGGAGATAACCTACGCATCGCATAGTTTCGCCGACCTCCGCACCGCATCCATGGCGTCGACGACCACTGCCGCTCTCACTCGTCCTGTCAGAGTTATTCCTATGCAACACCCGAACGTTGCATCTTCTTCCTCGCCGGCGCCGAATGTCTCGGTTCTGCGTTGGGTTTCTAAGCTCCGGCAAATGACATGGCTCGAATGGATGGAGTTTTTTCTCCCTTGTTATCGTTGGATTCGCATCTACAAATGGCGTGAGTATTTTCAGGTCGATCTTATGGCTGGTATCACCGTTGGAGTCATGCTAGTACCTCAGGTAACCGTTTTGTTGATGAGATAACAATGGAAACTGTTTGGATTTTCATTTTTTTTAATTTTCCTTTTTAATTAATTAGTAGTTTTGTTTATTTTGTGCTAATCTAGTTATTTTTATTCAGTCGATGTCATATGCAAAATTGGCCGGACTTCAACCAATATATGGACTCTGTAAGATTACTTAACTACTATGCTGATGAATTTTTTCGATTATTTTAATATATGAAGTATTGATTGACACATAAAGGCCGGTAATAAGTTGAAAAATAAAAGTGATTGAATATAATCACATGCCTCAGTCAATTGCTATCGGACACTTGACACGCCTTAAATCTGAAGTGGTGCGAGTGTTACATAGATTTTAGTGTTGTTGCATGTTCAAATTTCTTTGTTTTTAGTTTCCTGGTAAAATGTGAATTAACTTTTACTACTAGTTTTTATGATAAAAGTGAATTTTTGAACTGTAGTCCTGAAAATATTGAAGAGTGAAGTGAAGTCTGCTGTGTAAAATTTCTTCAGGGGTTAGCGATTAAATTTATTTTTAACAATTTAGTAAGCGGGAAAGTATGCCAGAAGCCAAGAGTGACTTTTTTTAAATAAAAACAGAAAGAAAGGATTAAGGGGAAAAAGTTAAGAGGAATGATATAATTTGAAGGATTTAATTCACATACACCGTTGGTCTAAAGATTTTTTTACACCATCGGATCATTAAAAATATTTGACTTTAATGATACTTATTTCTAAAGTCACACATATGATTGCCCATGATTTGTTGAAAATGAAAAACTTTGCACATTGACAGTGTATCAAAATTAAAGTCTAAATTAAACTAACTACTACTTGTGATAAAAGCAAATTTCTTAACTGTAGTCCTGAAAATTTTGAAGAGTGAAGTTTGCTGTTAAAATATCTTCAGGGATTAGTAAATTTTTTATTAATTATGTCTTATTAATATTTATATAACCTGAAGTTCTATGCAGTGTTTGGTTATTAATGTTTTTCTCTTTGCAAGGAAGACTCTGGTTTTGTGCCCATATTTATGTATGCCATATTTGGGTCATCTCGCCAGCTTGCAGTCGGCCCGGTAGCATTGGTTTCTCTATTGGTCTCTAATGTTCTAGGCAGCGTAGCTGATACATCAAGCGAATTATACACAGAGTTAGCAATTTTACTTGCCCTTATGGTTGGGGTACTGGAGTGCATAATGGGACTATTGAGGTAATGACTTCTTTCCTTGTTTTCATTATTATACATATAACAATGTAACTTAGCTATGAATCCAGGAACAAAGTTCTTCCTTGTGCTTTATCTTTAAGGCATCTGATATTCTAACTATATACTATTTAACTGCACTTTCTTCTCAGTGTTTATGCATCTAAACATGTACAAGTGATCAAATGATTATTTTGATATGCAAATAAACTTTGCTTTAGTATTGTGATGATAATTGTATTGCAAGAATTGCAAGACCACTTTATTTTAATATCAAGAGGAGGGTTGAACTTTTCCAGCAGTTATATCATTCTGACAACTTACCACTCAGCATCAAGCCTTACTTTTCTTATGTAAGAGGTTTTACGGATAACCTTTAAGTACTTGTCTTTGGTTTATTTTCAGGCTTGGGTGGCTGATTCGTTTCATTAGCCATTCGGTAATCTCTGGCTTTACAACTGCTTCAGCTATTGTGATTGGTTTATCTCAAGCAAAGTACTTTTTGGGGTATGATATAGAAAGAAGTAGCAAGATTATACCATTGGTTAAAAGCATAATAGCTGGAGCTGATAAGGTATGCAATACATTTGAAAAATGAATTATCCAATGAAATTTCTTTTACTAGGTGTGATTATGTACAAATTTTCTGGTTAAAACTTATGTTTGTAATTCTAGAATACTTATAGATGTTACTGATAACTAAATGATTTAGTAGGCTAAAGAATTTAGGATAAAGTTTGATGATAGACACAGTTAGATTTTCTAGGGTGGATTGTAAATGGAAATAGAAGGGCAATTTTTTCCATTACGATAACATGGGGTTTTAGATACAGAACAGAACACGAGCCTTATTAGAAAAATGTATGCATGTTAAAATGAGAATTTGCATAGTATATACTTAGTTAAATGAACTGGTCTTTACGGTTAAAAATGTAGTTTTGATGAGTAGTTCTTCTGATGCCAATTATCCTCTTCTAATAGACATTTAGGAAACCATTATTTTGTATATATATTTAGGAAACCATTATTTTGCATGTACTTTATCACACTTTCACTGTATATATATATATTGATAGTTCAATATAAAATTTCAATTTAACAAGTTAAAGTTCCCTCTGAAATTCATAATATATTATTTTGAATGAAGATTCTGATTTTGAAATTCAGCCTGCGGTGATCTGTTTCTTAATTCTTTTGAACCATCTTGTATGTTCATTTGTCTATCTTTTCTTCTTTCCGAAGATGTTCTGGTACCATCACGTATCAAACCCTTTAATTTAACAGAGGAGGTTTTCCCTTTTGTAGTTTTCATGGCCCCCTTTTGTAATGGGATCAGTTACGCTTACAATACTTCTTGTCATGAAACACCTGGTATGAATCTATCTCTGATGTTTGGTGAAATAGTTATATTACTTATCAACATCCTGCTCATTGTATGATGCTATATATCCAGGGAAAATCAAGGAAATACTTGCGATTCTTGAGAGCAGCAGGTCCTCTTACAGCAGTAGTTCTGGGAACGTGTTTTGTAAATATATTTCATCCACCATCAATTTCTTTGGTAAGAATCAAATGGATGAGATGTGTTTTTTCGCTTCATAATATAGATTTTAGAACACCGTTATAATATTAATATGAATCTGGGTGAATCTACAAATCAGCATCAAATTTTGTTTGTTCATTTTCTTTTTAACTTATTTTTTAGAGTTTATCTTCATGTTTTTGTGAAGAAGCCAGGTTCGTTGTTGATTATGCTAGACATTCATTTAACAGCCAATATTATAAAAACTACTGTGTTAATTCGATAACAAACCCTATATATATAAAATCATTTGAGTCTACTGTTATTGTGTGCTCCAAACAATTGTTATGGTCGTCTGCTTTCTCTGATTACCTCCCTAAATTGACTTTTCTAACTAAGAAATCTGTGCTTTGTTGTCTGGTATGATCATACAGTTTCTGAAATTGTTAGTACTACGAGTTGTAAAATCGCTTTAATCTTCTTGTGTTACTACTTATTTTGTTGGCATGGATGTCCTAACATTTTAATGAAGCTGATTGCAATTAGGATAACTTGATAACGAAATTTGTTTTTTAATTAGGTGGGACCAATACCTCAGGGCCTACCTAAATTTTCTGTTCCAAAAGCTTTTGAGTATGCAGAGTCCTTAATTCCAACTGCTTTTCTTATAACAGGTGTGGCTATACTGGTAAGATCTCTGCTTTCTCCTAATTAGTTTCCTACAAGTTTAAATGATATAATTGATTGACAATTTGTTCTCAATTTCACTGAATTTTCAAAATACAGGAATCAGTAGGAATTGCAAAGGCGTTAGCAGCAAAGAATGGGTATGAGTTGGATTCAAACCAAGAGGTATATTTCTTTGCAAAATATATTTACGCGTACAGCACCCTGAAAATCTAATACTGCTTCTACCTATTAGTGGACATGTTAGGGGCACCTCCCTGGCAGTGTTGTCAAATTTCCACCATGGAATGTTGAATTATGTGCCAGCCACCATAAGCTGAAATGCCATATTTATATGGAAGATTTATGGCTGGCTGCTATAATCTGTCATCAGCCATTGATAAATCTTCTCCCTTGGTTTACACAAGAATCTAATTGGTAGCTAGTTCGCATTTCTATAAAGTGGTCATGTATTGATCATAGTAGTAGTTACAGGAAAATAGAAAGACAGGTTTCTGTTTTGTTGCTAAAAAATATTTTGTAACTATTCTTCTGTATATTTTTGGACAGTTGTTTGGTCTTGGTGTTTCCAATGTTCTTGGTTCATTCTTTTCAGCATACCCCACTACAGGTCAGAATTCTATTTGACTTTGAAATTTACTGTAAGGAGTCAATATCATGTAGTTGGCTACTTGGCTTTTGATATTGAAGCATCAATAGATTTCAATATTATGTTGTTCTTGAGATGAAACTATATCTTGAATATACTTTTTCCCTTTGAACGAATTATGCAGGATCCTTTTCAAGATCAGCTGTTAATCATGAAAGTGGGGCAAAATCTGGAGTATCTGGAATAGTTTCAGGAATCATAATAACTTGTGCACTTTTGTTTTTAACGCCACTATTTGAGAACATACCCCAGGTTTGTTTTCAAGTCTTTATAGATCATATGTCATGTTTGAAAATATTTTTCCTTGTGTTATTTGTGTTGGACTAAATTTTTTCAAATTGAAGTTCTGCTTGCATCTATTACATTTTGCAGCAGACATCTTCTGAGTTTCGATCCATTAAAGTAGAGTTATATTTAATTAAATGCTCAAAATGATCTTTGAAAGATAGCTGGAATATCAAGTTGGTCTGTTTTAGACATTAATTTGATCCTTCACTGTTTAAAATAATAATTGATTTAAGGACCAAATTATTAAAGAAAGGGCAACCTGGTGATATGAAGCTCTCGTTATAACCAGGGAAATGTCAGACTCATTATGGATCTTTTGTAGGTAGCCTTACTTTGTATTTTCAAAAGGCTAATTCCATGCTTCAAACCCATGACCTCCGGTCATGCAGCAAAAACTCTAAACGTTGCGCCAAGGTACCCTTTCATTTAAAGAACCCAATTGATGCTCAACATCTTTTAGAGACCATCTTAATATCACCGTACAAATCTATTTAGGAGTAATTCGATTATTTACTCAATGATTTTCAATAGGCTATGGCATTAGGACTAACAAAATTATTAAACTATTTTTCAATTCCTATTTATTGAATTCTAATTTTGTTTAATTTATTCCTACTTTTGTTACCCAAGCATACAAGGTGCATTTTCTTTGAGAATGCTAATTATGAATTTTATGTTTGCAATAATCCAGTGTGCTCTTGCTGCCATCGTGATCTCTGCTGTCATGGGTCTGGTAAGCATTACATTTTGTGCCGAGGAATTAATTTCATGTCAAACATTGATGAGAAGTATTATTGTTTCAATATAGAAAAAAGACGAATGAGTAATGTAACACCCCGTTTTTCAAAGCGAGGGTATATTTTTTTTTTCGAAAGAGATTAAAATAAAACAGAGAATTAAATCAGGAAATGCCTTTGGATAAATAATTGAGTCATTATAATTTACAAGCAGCGGAAAAGTTTCTCCAATTATAGATCCAAAACATTTACACAACATCAAATGGTACATGGAACCCATTCAAAGAAGATGTCAAACTGACAATATTAGTATAAGTACAGTTTTCCAAACTAAAAATACTTCAATCCAAAAAGAAGGACACCTAGTCCCTATACATCATCCTAATCTGATCCTCCTACCGAAAAGCTATACACCCTGGGTATCTCCACGCGCCCCGTGAGATCCTCCTAACGTAACTGCAGTCAAGCGTTCCCATCTCCATTCCCGTCCGTAGGGTACGAACCGGTAGGACCGTCCTGACTCTCATCTGAGGGCAAAGCCCAGATTTCCACAATAATTGTAAAGGGTCACCAACAAAAAAAAATAACAGTTAACACAAAACAATTAAGTTTTTAAATGCTCAAAATAACTTTTCAACTAAGCATGCACTTTAACAGGATTTTCAATATGCGAAAAGTTCATACAATACTTTGCCAATTAAAAATGAAAGTAAAATGAAGTTCTTAATCCCCTAATTATAACATAACAAATCAAGACATGGATAGATTCATGAGCAATCAATCATACAACTAAAATTGAGGATTTTCACTGAGCCAATCGATTAGGCAATCGATTGACACCTAACACTTAGCAATTCCTACGCGATTACTACGACACACGAAGGTTCGATAACCATCATACTCACACACAATACACAACACATAGCACTTAACACCTTCATCTCAGTTATCACGATAAATCAAAATTCGAATCACTCAATCATAAACTCAAATCAAACATGACTCGCGTGCCAGGCACCCTAATGCAATGCGTATATGCCAAAATGCATGGACTCGGAATTCCAAACCAAAACCCTCCTCGAAGGGCCGTAAATCATAATTGTACCGCCTATCGCAGGCCAAGTACCAATTACCGAGGTGCCACCTATCACGGGTCTGCACGATTTACTAAAAAGCGTAAACCATAAACGTACTGCCTATCACGGGCCCGTATCGTTTATCGAGGTGCCACCTATCACGGGTCTGCACGATTTACTAAAAAGCGTAAACCATAAACGTACTGCCTATCACGGGCCCGTATCGTTTATCGAGGTGCCACCTATCACGGGTCTGCACGATTTACTAAAAAGCGTAAACCATAAACGTACTGCCTATCACGGGCCCGTATCGTTTATCGAGGTGCCACCTATCACGGGTCTGCACAATTTACCCAAAAACGAAAACCATAAACGTACTGCCTATCACGGGCCCGTATCGTTTATCGAGGTGCCACCTATCACGGGTCTGCACAATTTACCCAAAAACGAAAACCATAAACGTACTGCCTATCACGGGCCCGTATCGTTTATCGAGGTGCCACCTATCACGGGTCTGCACGGTTTACTAAAAAGAATGTAAATTGTAGTCGTACCGCCTATCACAGGCCAAAGTACTATCTACCAAGGTGCCACCTATCACGGGTCTGCACAATTTACCCAAAAACGAAAACCATAAACGTACTGCCTATCACGGGCCCGTAAACGTACTGCCTATAAACGTACTGCATCAGACTTCATGTACTCATAGTCATACACAATGACCTCAAATTCATTTACCACGAAACATTCATCAATATAAACAAAACCTAACTCTAAGGTTTTACCCGTAACGCATTAGTTTCGTTTTTCCCCACATCGATACTTTAAATCCTAACAATTTCTTTCCCACACAACCACAGATAAGTCCCTAATGCAAACTAGAAGTTTGGAAGGAGCCGTTACCTTAGCGTTAGCTTCAACGTGGTTTTCCGGTACCGCGAGTAAAGCCGGTAAAATCTTTGCTCGCAACGTTGCCTCCAAATTGGTCCCCTAGCACCGTGGCGTGGTAGTGAGCAACTTTCCCTTCTAACTCTTCGCGAAATGAAGCTTGGATCTAGAAGAAACGGAGGGGTTTGTGTTTGGATCTCAAATACCGCTTTTCATTGTTTTCCAATCAAAGAGGAAGAGTGGAGTTGCGAAATCCTTGATTTAACTCTCACCCAACCTTGGGTTACTAGTTTTGAAGAAAAGAAAGCGTCGAAAACGAAAAATGGAGGAGGGGAAATCTTGGGCGTGAAGTGTCCGAGGAAGAAGATGGAAATTTTATGAATTTCCTTCCTTTCTTTTTCTTTCCTTTGTTTTTCCTTTCTTCCTTTTTCCTTCTTTCCTTCATATACTCTTTTCTTTTCCTTTTCCTTCCTTCTAGTTTTCCTTTTTTTTTCCCTCCAAACAAACACATATATATATAATAAACATAACTTAACAAATATCTCAAAATATCTAGATATTTGTTAAATTACCATTTCACCCTAAACGCAATAAATTCTCCGTAAAGGATTCACCGCAGTTAATTTCAATTTATTTATCGACGAGATATTTTAATCGGCATTAAAATATCTTTTTGATTATATAACTCCAAAATATTATTAACTTTGGCTAAAAAGCCTCCGAGCCAAAATCCAAAATACATAAAAATGCATAAAGTGTACTTTAAAATTATGGGTCTTACAAGTAACATTTTCAGTTTTATGTGGTGGCAAGTGGAAAATATACAGCTACAATAACCACCCTTTTGCATCATTGGAGTTGGCTACATTAATCAATAATCACAAACGATGTCATTATGTGCTATCATAAATCATATTTAATGATAGATCATAAATTTGAATCTTTCTTCATGGTTTGACTCCATCCTTATTCAGACTGTTATGAGATTTTATTTGATACTGATAGCACACATTAATCTAATTTGGTTTCTTTAGTTTATAGTCCACTACACAAATAAGTTTATTTAGTTTATAGTATTATTTGGATAGTGATATGCTATATGTTAGAATGTTATGGCTTTGTTTGACCCATGTAGTTTACCATACTTAGTGGTAAGGCTTGGTTGTTGTTGTTGTAGTTTATAGTATTATTCCATGTTATAAAGTTTGTGTTTCATTCATAAATATCTAGTTTGTATAGACTATCTTGTTGTCAACCCCAAATTATTTTATAATTTATTAACTTTACCAAAATGATGTATTGTAGAAAACTTTAGTTTAGCTGCACATCTTGTTGTCTAAACTCAACTGATAAAGTTTTGTTGGTTATCAATTTCCATATCTTCTAAGCATTTATTTTAATTGTTCAACATGATTTTTTTCAGGTGGATTATGATGAGGCCATTTTTTTGTGGCGTGTAGATAAAAAGGATTTTCTTCTTTGGACCATTACTAGCACTATTACATTGCTCCTTGGTATTGAGATTGGTGTGCTTGTTGGGGTGAGTACAAGGTGAACTTTGTTATGTTATTAAGTAATAGACACATGATTTTCTTATGGGTTTTGAAATCGTAGGTTGGGGCGTCACTTGCTTTCGTCATTCACGAGTCAGCAAACCCTCACATTGGTAAGTTTATTTGTTTAAGTTCAGAAATTATGTATGTTGTTGTGAATTTCAATTTATATCTTTGTATGGAATTAAATCATCTTACCAACAGTATCTTTTCTACCTGAATATCAAAGAATCATGTCATTCATGTAAATGTTAATTAAAAAATGAAAATGGGGTTAATGTATAGATGTGTTTGTGCAGTGCGCGTGCACATAGATAGGTTGATATATATGGTGTAAAATATGTTGGTTTGCTAATATTATTGTTGGTGGTGTGCTGCAGCTGTTTTAGGTCGTTTGCCAGGGACAACTGTTTATAGAAACGTTAAACAGTATCCTGAAGCATATACATACAATGGTATTGTAATTGTTCGTATTGATGCTCCTATCTATTTTGCAAATATCAGTTACATAAAGGACAGGTACCAATAAATGATTTGTTGTAATTTACATATTTCCAATCAAGATTATTGTGTAATTGATTTAGAGTTCTATATCAGGTTGCGGGAATATGAAGTTGTTGTTGATAGTGCTACAAGACGTGGTCCTGAGGTTGAAAGAATTAATTTTGTGATTCTGGAGATGGCGCGTAAGTGCTTCTTACCCCATGAAGTTCTTAATTAATTGTTGTTTTCTAATAACTGTATTTGCTCATAAATAAACTCAATTATTAAAGATGATGACGACAACTGAACCTCTTTTCTTCGATGTTATGGTTATGATGACTGCAGCTGTGACCTACATAGATGCTAGTGCTGTACAGGCTTTGAAAGACTTGTATCAGGAGTATAAGTTACGAGACATTCAGGTAGGTAGAGTGAGATTTTGGACATTCATCGATGGTTTCATTCATGAAATTATCACGACAAGTTTGCTAATGTTCTTCCCACCTACTCACTTTGGTTTGTTTTCATTTTGCAGATTGCAATATCAAATCCAAACCCAGAAATTCTGCTTACGTTGTCTAAATCGGGTCTGGTGGAGTTGATAGGCAAAGAATGGTACTTTGTGAGAGTACACGATGCTGTTCAAGTTTGCTTGCAGCATGTTCAAAGCTTGAAACCAGGAGGAGGAGGATCTGACAGTTCACGAACATCACGCTCTTCATCACCAAGCTCCTTCGCTCAACCGAGAGAGGAGAACCGTACATCTATCGATTTAGAGTCTGGTTATGGAAAGCCTCCTCTCTCCCGGATCAGAGATTCCCAATCGGAGCCATTGTTGTCCAAAGAACATTAAATAAAATCTTTGTTTTGTAAATGAGTAGGTGAAATGCCGTGTAATCAAGCTAGTGAATGTTAAGCAATAATAATCTGTGTATTATTTAATTGGCCAATTGTTGTAAAATATACTACAGGAAATTTTATGAAAGAATTTTTATTGTGTATTTATGTTCTGGTATGCAACTCTTTTTGTCTATTGTGATTTACTCAATGAAAGCCACCTGCGAAATGGGTTTTTGTGGCTTATTTAGGAAGCCATTGATTTTGTTGCAAGTGCGGCTAGGTTTCTCACAATATTGGCATATCATGAGAGGCTTCCTGCTATATGTTTGTATCAAGTAGAATAGTTGGTAGAGTTAAGCTTGATGGGTAGTTGAGTGATGGTGTTGAACTCTATGAGATCTTTTTGTGATGATAAGGTTGAAGAGGTAAAAGGTATTTGGTCGGCCATGATGGATCCGTGAAATGGTGTTAAGTTTTAGGAAAAAAAGGGCTGTTACCATAAAGATGTTTCAAGGTCGTGAATATTTCATTGATATATATACACACACAAGGCAATATGTATACAAATAATGGTAACTAATAATTGTAAATCCCGAGATGAAATATTCTAGCATTGAAAATTGAGATATGCAAGACGTAAGTGTAGCATTCATTGAGAGATATGCTGGTTGTATGTACGTTACCACATGCCAACTCATTGTGATTAGTGATTTGCAAAAATATTATTGCCCTTATTACTGATATCTTTCGAGTTGTGTGCAAGAAACAAAAGCATAGGAATTATAGGGCTTGTTTATTTAATGAATTGAATATGCTATTTATACATGAGTTATCCCTATTCATTTTAAGTGCTCTCTAACTAACTAACTAATTGAGTGATTAGTAAGTTAGTTATCACATAAAACTAATGCCTTACTTGAATTACAAATTATCTAACATTTTCCCTTAATTCAAGTATCCAAGTGATGTTACACCTAGCATTTGTCTTAACTCCTCAAATTTGTTTGTCCTTAATGCCTTGGTCATAATATCAGCGACTTGCATTTCAGTTTGGCAATATATGAGTTTTAGCTTGCACCTTCTAACTTGATCTCTTAAGAAATGAAATCTTGTTTCAATGTGCTTCTTTCTTCCATGAGTTTGATAAGACCGCAAGTGCACGGTATTATCGCATAGTAAAAATTATCGTTTCCACAAGGATTTTGTTATGAGTACTAGTGTCTCTTTACTATGAGAATTAGCTAAAACAGTAAATGCTGATAATGATTTTTGGTTTAAAATTCGCAATAAAAATAAAGCCTTGGGATTGTAGTTTTTCACAATGATGGATACCATAAAATTAACTATATTTGAGTTATGGGTGTTAAACTCTAAAAAATCAGATAAATAATTATAACTAATGTCTTCTTTCAAAGAACAAAAATGTATTTTAAACTAATAACCAACTTATTTTCATGATTGATGTATTAGCAAAATCCTTTAAAAGAAGATATCTTTCATGATTTCAAGAGAACCAAAATCTACCTTTCGGTATATTATTTGATATCTAAGTATGAATATGATTCTTACTAAGATTGAATTAAATGATCAACACCAATGACACAAAGAAATAAAAATTTTTAGAGATCCAACATTGGAAATCCTACAATCTCAAGACAAGGAAGATCTACTCATGTATGATCTTAGTAGAATCAAGACTTAAATATAATATCATTGGAAATATAAAATAACAGAATAAATAACAAAGCAAAACTAGAAAACTCAATATTGATGAAACTAGAAAATTTATAAGAGAAATACAAGAACAAAAGAAAGAGTAACAAGAGATTGTGAGTAGGAATGTGTATCTAAAACTGAGTATTTTCGCCCTTTTTATTGCCTAAGTGCCTTCATGAGCTTTAATTACAAGAAACCATCAGAATTTCACAGAAGAAAAACGGTTCAACAATAGAAGAAAAGCATATTCTGGCCATTATTGCCAGGCAGTAATAGGTTCAACATCAGAAGATGAGCAGATTATGGCCATTACTGCCAGGTAGTAATCCTTGCTGACTTGGAGTGACAA
>NC_021162.2:18335230-18342044 GCF_000331145.2 Cicer arietinum | reverse complement strand
CAGCAGCAGACGATGAGCAGATTATAGCCATAATGGCCATTACTGACAGACAGTAATAGGTTCAGCATCCGAAGATGAGAAGATTATGACCATAATGACCATTACTGCCAAGCAGTAATCCTTGCTGACTTGGAGTGACAAATTCTTGTTTTTTTCTCATTCATTCATTATGGTTGTAATGACCATTATGGCCAGACAGTAATGCTTGCTTGAACTTGAGTTTCTTTCATTTTCTTGATCAGGATGCACCGTGACTGCACCACTTGACTTCAAGACTCTTTTGCACTAAAAATCTTCACCAATTCCTTCACTAAACAAAACAAAAAGATAGTAAAATAGAACTAAAACCGGATTAAAAGCATCAAATTAACCTATGAAATAAAGCTATCAAAATAGATAAATTCTAGCTTATCAAATTCCCCCATGCTTGAATCGTTGCTTGTCCTCAAGCAACTCTTTCAAGTAAAAGTTATGGACAAGCATACACCACGAATAGGGAACTCAATGTTCAGTTCAAGTGTAGGCAATAGGAAAATTCCAAAATCAAAGAATAACCAACTTCGGTTCCAAATTAGTGACTTAGGCTCATTTGAAAACATAATTCTCATCAATAGGACACCCAACTCTCAAATTCTCTCAGTGTTTCAGGGTAATGGGAATTCACTCTAAATTTCACCAATGCAAAGTTTTCTAGGATTGATTATTAACCAAATCTCCACTACATCTCCCCTGAGAGCATATGTGAATCAAAAACACTTTTTAAGGTTGTAACGGGACCAAGGGATAATAGGTGGGAAAAACAAAAAAAAAAGGTATATTCAAAAGGCTATTTCAAATTAAACATATGATCATAGATACCCTTTTTGAATAATTGAAGTTCAACATATTCAAATAATCTTTCATCAACCCAGACTTCATTCATTAGTCAAATGTGTTACTCCGAGTGGAGCACCTTATTGTGTCTTTTTAAACTGGGACTAAGAACACATTTTTTTCTTCCTATTTTTTTTCTTTTTTTTTTCTCTTTTTTTTTTTTTATTTTTAAAAGTTGCTCTACTTTATTTAAAAGGGCATCCTATATTGATTTTATCGATAAAACAAGGACCAAAAAAGATAATTCATGTAAGACTCAAAGTGTGCAACTAGTGGAAAGTATGAAACAAAACAAAACAAGTCATGAGGCCTGAGAAAAAAACTAATCCTACATTGTTTTTTCTTCAAACATGATCACAAAAGAATTTAGCCTTGAGACGCATGCAAGTCAAGTTCTAGAGAACACAATCAATGGTGAATACTCACTCATAACAAAGAAAAGGGGCATAATATTTGATGATGTAACACAAACCCCCTATATAAGCCCAAAACTCTCATTTAGTAGCTAAATCAATGAGAATATGCTGTAAGAGAATAAACTAATTCATCAAACTGAAACTGTGGTATCCGAAGGTGAGTTAACTGCCTATTTAACAACAACATGCACAAAATTATGACTCCCTATCAAAGACATCAAAATGTTTTCTTTCAAGCAAAGAGAAATTATTATTAATTTTTTTTATTTTTTATTTTTTACAAAAACTAGAATTAACATGTTGAGCAAACAATAAAACATTCTTTCCCATGCTTGGACCAGACATTGTCCTCAATTTAAAAAGTAAAATTGTTATGAAAGGGGTAAGAAAGCTCACAAGATTATGGTGGTGGTGGAAAATGGCCTTGTGCACGTATTATGGTCGACCATTACTGCCAGACAGTAATCCTTACTGCCTTCTCCTGTTTTCTACATTTTTCTTGTTTTAGCTAAACCTTCAAAACAAAAAGAAAATTTTGAAAAATTAAAACCATGGGTTGCCTCCCACACAACACTTGTTTATGGTCCTTAGCTTGATCTTAATTTTGTAAATCTTAAGTTGGAGTTCGAATGATAAGACTTACCTTTTTCTCTATTGAATTCCCAACTACATAATGCTTTAACCTTTGACCATTCATAGTGAAAATTCCAATAGCCTCATTCCATATTTCTACAGCTCCAAACGGGAACACCTTACGGATTTGAAATGGCTCGGACCACCTTGAATGAAGTTTACCCGTAAACAACTTCAATCGTGAATTGAAAAGTAATACGAAGTCACCTTCTTTGAATTCTCTTCTGGTTATGTGCTTATCATGTCACTTCTTGGTTCTTTTCTTGTAGAGTTTAACATTCTCATAAGCGTCTAACCTCAAATCATCAAGCTCATTGAGTTGGAGCTTCCTTTTTTCACCAGCAACCTTCAAATCAAAGTTAAGGATCTTTATTGTCCGATATGCTTTATGTTCGAGCTCAACTGGGAGATGACAAGACTTTCCATAGATCAACTTGTAAGGATTCATACCAATGGGAGTTTTGTATGCTGTATGGTAGGCCCAAAATGCATCATCTAGCTTCAGGGATCAGTCCTTCCTTGACGCAGAGACAATTTTCTCGAGAATGATCTTAATCTCCCTATTGGAAACTTCTACCTGTCTGCTAGTTTGAGGGTGATATGCTGTGGCAATTTTGTGCTTCACTCCATACGTTTTTAGCAGACCTTCACACTGTTTAGCTATGAAATGAGAACCTCCATCACTAATCACCACCCTTGACACACCAAACCTCGAAAATATTACCTTTTTGAAGAGCTTAATCACTACTTTAACATCATTTGTTGGGGTAGTGACAACTTCAATCGACTTGGACACGTAATCCACCGCTACAAGGATGTATTTATTTCCAAGAGACAAGGGAAACAATCCCATAAAGTCAACTCCCTAAACATCAAAGATTTCAATTTAGAGGATATTGTTCAAAGGCATTTCAGTTTTTTTTTTTTATATGTTTCCGGTATGCTGGCATTGATCACATTGAAGCACAAAGTGATGCACGTCTTTGAAGAGTGTGGGCCAGTAGAAGCCTACTTGAAGTATCTTTGTTGCAGTTTTTGAGGAACTAGCATGTCCGTCGTATGCGGAGGAATGATAGTGAAACATGATGCTTTCCATTTCTTTTTCCGAGACACATCATATGAAAACTCCATCAACCCCACTTTTAAAAAGCGAGAGAAACTTATTCTTTTGTTGATAGTTCAAATCTGGGGGTAATACTCCAACTGCTAGGTTATTCACAAAATCAACATTTTTCATGTAGCGGCAACTCATTTTCATTTTTTTCATGTAGCCTTGCGAGATGATCGGCCACCACATTTTCAATCCCCTTCTTATCTCGAATTTCTATATCAAACTCTTGGAGAAGTAGCATCCATCAAATTAACCTCAACTTAGCATCTTTCTTGCTCAAGAGATATTTAATGGAAGCATGGTCTGTGTAGACAATTATCTTCGATCCCACTAGGTAGGAACAAAACTGGTCAATGGAAAACACTATTGCCAATAGCTCTTTTTTGGTTGTGGCATAGTTAACTTGACATCCAAAGCCCCGCTGGCATAATAAATAGCATGAACTTTCTTCTCTTTTCTCTGCCCCAACACTGCACCTACAACAAAGTCAATAGCATTGCACACGATTTCAAATAGAAGACTCCAATCAGGTGGCTGCATAATGGGGGCGGATATTAATGCTTCTTTTAACCTGTAAAATGATTCAAGACAAAATTCATCAAAGACAAAAGTTGCATCCTTTAGAAGCAGACAATTAGAGGTTTAGAAATCTTAGAAAAATATTTAATAAATCAGCGGTAAAATTCTGCATGCCCCAAGAAACTTCTCACTTCTTTTACGGATATGAGAGGTGACATTTTCTCTATTACCTCAATTTTTGCTTTGTCTACCTCAATACCTCGCTTGAACACCAAATGTCCAAGAACAATTCCTTCTCTAACCATAAAGTGTCATTTCTCCCAATTTAACACAAGATTAACTTGTTAACACCTTTCAAGTACCTTTTCGAGATTGCCTAAACACTTATTGATGCTAGACCCATACACATAAAAGTCATCCATGAATACTTTCATTATATCCTCAACAAAATCAGAAAAAAAATTGACAGGTAGTAGCAACATTGCACAAACCAAAAGACATTCTCCTACAAGCATAAGTCTCATAAGGACAAGTAAACGTGGTTTTCTCTTGGTCGCTAGGATGAATGGGAATTTGAAAAAACTAGAATAGGCATCCAAATAGCAAAAATGTGAATGATTTGCTAACCTTTCTAACATTTGGAAATAAAAGGGAGAGGAAAGTGATATTTGTGAGTTGCTTTGTTTAGTTTTCTATAATCTATGCACATCGTCCACCCCGTAATTGTCCTAGTTGCAATGGATTCATTTTTTTTCATTTTTAACAACAATCATACCTCCTTTTTTTGGAACTACTTGAACGGAACTAACCCATTTGCTATCAGAGATAAGGTAAATTACTCTGGCATCTAGGAGTTTATGTACCTATTTTTTCATAACTTATTTCATGATGCTTAATAAAGGGTTTATAGTCCTCTTCAAGTAGTATCCTATGCATGCAAATGGATAGATTAATTCCCTTTAAGTCCTCAATAGTATACCCAATAGCTTTTAGATACATCTTGAGGACTTCAAGCAATTTTTCAGTTTATTCACCATTTAATTCGACACGTAGAATAATATGAAATGTAGAATTTTTGCCAAGGAATTCATACCTGAGATTTGAGGGCAAAGGCTTAAGTTCTACCTGTGGAGCCTCTTTTGGGAGAGGTGTTGAATTTTCTGCTGCTATTGCCTCAAAATTTAAGTTTGGAAGAGGAGGATTTTCATCCAACAAGTTAGCATATGCATCAGCTTCCTTTACCAAGTCTTCATGACTTGTACTTCCAATCAAGCATGCTTCCAGCCCATCTTGCGATAGTGGTCCTAAAGGATAATCCCTAACACAATGAACAATTAAACCGACCCTGTAATAAGAATCTTCAAGAGAAGGACTTTTCATAAGGTTAGACAAATTAAATTCAATATTTTCATCACCCACATTGAAGACAAGCTTCACATCAATAATAGCTCCTGCTGTGGCTAGAAAAGATCTCCCAAGAAGAATTGGGACTTGGGAGTCATCTTCTATTTCCAACACCAAAAAATCAACCGGTATAAAAAATTGTCCTACTTTGATATGAACATCCTCTAATATTGCCACCAGATACATGATAGATCGATCAACTAGCTGTAAGGAAATTTTTGTGGGCTTTAACTCACCCACATCAAGCTTATTACAAACTGACAAAGGCATGAGGCTTGCACTAGCCCCAAGACCACACAAAACATGTTCAAAACTCATATCACCAATAACACAAGGAATAGAAAAACTTCCAGGGTCCTTAAGTTTGGGAGGCAATTTATTTTGAATTATGGCACTATATTCCTTAGTTAAAGCAAATGTCTCATTATCGTCAAGTTTTATTTTATTTGACAAAATTTCTTTCAAAAACTTAGCATATGATGACATTTGAGACAGTGTTTTGGTGAACAAAATATTTATATATAATTTTTTCAAAAGTTCAACAACCTTCCTAAATTGCTCCTCAATTTAAACCTTGGCGAATCTTTGGGGAAATGGTATGGGTGGTTTCTATGGTGTTGGAGGCACATAAGGTTTTTCTTTTTCCTCATCTATCCCCTCACTTGATGGTTGGGTTCTTTAACTCTCATCCCTAATCTTCACTTCCACATCACTACCCTTTGGTTCCTCTAATTGTTTTCCGTTTCTTAATGTGACAACATTTAATTGTCCCTTAGGGTTAGGTTCAGGCTACCCCGAGAATACACCAGAAGATCTAGAGGATGAAACAACTTGTAGAGCGACTTGGGTGATTTCTGTTTCCAACATTTTATTGTGTGTGGCCACGAAATCTACCTTAGATGTTAATTAGCTAAGTGCTTATTTTATTGACTGGTTTTGATTTTTAAACTCCTCATTTTGTTTGGTTTGAGTCAACATAAAATTTTTCAGCAAATTTTCTTAGCTAGACTTTTGGGGGCTGTTGAAAGACCTTGGTCTTTGGAAATCGGGAGGTCTAACCATTAGTTAGGGTATGGGATTAAGGGGAGAATTTTTGTAGAAATTTTTTGGATGATTCCTCCACCCTTGATTATAAGTATTCGAAAAAGGGTCTCATTTTCGTGGATTGTTAAGATAATTAAGTTGCTCATTACCGACCCCACCATTAACAAACATGCCAACTTGGCATTCAACAACCACATGACCAATAATACCACAAATTTCACAAGGACAAACATTTGGTGTGCTATCATTTACATTCAATTTTTTCAAATTTTTGAAACAATGCATCTACCTTAGTAGTGGTTCTGTGTAAATGCATCAACTTCATACCTGCCTCTTTTCTTCTGAGGAGATCGATCACTTGACCATTGGTAGTGGTTATGTGTCATGTCTTCAATTAGAGCATAGGCTTCTTCTATGTTCTTTTTCATCAATGCTCCTCCTGCAACATCATCTACCGTAATTCTTGTAGTGTATGAGAGTCCATTGTAGAATGTATGGACAATTAGCCATCTCTGCAGCCCATGATGAGGGCATAATCTCAACATCTCTTTGAAGCGCTCCCAAGCTTCATAGAGCGATTCTCCCACTACAAGAAAATACTCATTTTGTGGCCAAGTTTACAAATATTTTGTGGCCGAAAAAAACATTCATAAATTACTGACCGAAAAAGCCCTCACAAATACTAAAATTCAAATTGGTCTTTATTTGTGGCTGAAAAAGCCCTCACAAAAGACTACAATTTCAGCTGGATTTTGTGGCTGCCTAAGCCCTCACAAAATCACAACGTTGTCATTTTGTGAGGGCTTAGGCCGCC
>NC_021162.2:18321471-18333870 GCF_000331145.2 Cicer arietinum | reverse complement strand
TATATATATATATATTTAATTTTCAGAATAAACATACATATATACACACATATATGGAAATAGATCGCAGTTGGATGTACGATATAAATTTTCTTGGAAGGAAGGATCTTAAACAACGTTTTGCTAACAAGGTTAAAGACTTTCTCAATTTTACGAGAGTGCAGAAAATTGTTGAAGATGAAGGGGGATGAGATATCCATGTTGTTTATGTCGATGTAGATGGTTTAAGAGTGAAGATGAAATAAGAGTGCATTTATATGTAGACGGTTTTCGTCATCTTCACATCAACTTCCTCAACCTCAACAAGATCAAACTTCATACTGACCAACTATGCCAACAGCTGGCTTGATCAGACCAGATTTAAATCAACCTCAACTTGCTATGACTCCTCCTTCGGCTAGTGATGGTGCAATTGAAGATGAAATCCAATTTCAAACCATGATGTCTCCTCCAACACAAATTAATAATACTTTTGAGGGACTTCTGTCATCGGGTAAATTTCAGTAAATAATGATGGAGGGAGTTGAGCGATTGATCAGAGGAGTTATTACGTTGATTGATGTACTTCAATAATATTTGATAATTTTATTTTTGGTTTGTATGAAAACATTATATCTTGTCCTATTTAATTATGGTGTGTTTAATTTTTAGTTTTTATGACATGATTTGTTAATTTTGAAATGTTTTATTTGGTTTGGTAGTAATTACTTTAATTAATATTAATATTATATTTTATATATAATAATATTTTAAATTTTAAATTTAAATATTATATTTTAAATTTTAAATTTTCATTTATATTGATATTAATTTATTATATATAATATCATTTTTTAATATTAATTTTGAATTTAATAAAATTATTTTTTTAATAAAGTCAAAATTTTGTGGCGGCCTAAACCCTCACAAAATATTTATTTTTTAATTCGTTTCATCCTTTGTTGCGGCCTAAGCCCTCACAAAAGGAGATATTTATGGCGGCCTGGAACCCCACAAAAGCTTAATTTTAAATATCAACTATAACATTTGTGGCGGCTTAAACCCTCACAACAGGAGGCGTTTGTGGCGGCCTTTACCCTCACAAAAGGTAACGAAAAATTCAAATTTTGTGGCTGTTTTGGACGCCACAAAGGTTTGTGACTAGCTTATTTGTGGCTGCCTAAGGCCGCCACAAATATCTCTTTTGTGGCTGCTTTCCCTCCCCTCACAAATCCCATGAATTCTTGTAGTGTCCTTCCTTTTGAGAAAAACTTGTGATTTGATTTCTCAAATCTGCAGTTTTGCTTGGCAGGAAATATCTAACAATGAATGTTTGCTTTAACTGATCCCATGTGGAAATGAATCCGGAAGGCAATGAATGTAGCCAAGCTATAGCTATATCCCTTAATGACCAAAGGAAAAGTCTTAGTCTAATGGCGTCACTAGTCATTCCATTCATTTTCAAAGTATCACAATACTCTAAAAAAATAGACAAATAGATGTTTGGATCATCCGTTGGAGTACCAGATAATTGGTTTTGTTGTACCATAGATAGAAACGAAGGTTTTAATTTAAAATTGTTAGCCTCTACTGTCAGGCATGCAATACCTGACTGCGGTATTGTCGCATTGGGAGAGGAATATTCTTTCAAGGTTCTATTTTCAGCCATTTTTAAATCTTTTTCTTGTTCATAAATGTTTTTCTCTCTTCTTCTCCTATGAAAAAATCTTTCCATCTCGGCTATTGGTTCGACCAGATTCCCAAGACTTCGAATTCTTCGCATTCAAATAGAGAAAAATTATTAATAAAAAAATATACAAATGAAAAATGAAAATTTTAGTCTAATCCATATAGAAAAAGAGAATTAATATAAAAAAAATTAAATTCTCGGCAATGGCGCCAAAAACTTGATAAGACCGCAAGTGCACGGTATTATCGCATAGTAAAAATTATCGTACTCACAAGGACTTTGTTATGAGTACTAATGTCTCTTTACTATGAGAATTAGCTAAAATAGTAAATGTTGATAATGATTTTTGGTTTAAAATTCGTAATAAAAATAAAGCAGTGGGATTGTAGTTTTTCACAATGATGAATACAATAAAATTAACCTTCTTTGAGTTATGAGTGTTAAACTCTAAAAAATCAGATAAATAATTATAACTAATGCCTTCTTTTAAAGAACAAAAATGTATTTTAAACTAATAACCAACCTATTTTCATGATTGATGTATTAGCAAAATCCTTTAAGAGAAGATATCTTTCATGATTTTAAGAGAACTAAAATCTATTTTCATGATTTTAAGAGAACTAAAATTTATTTTCATGATTTGATTCTCTTGTCCAATCTTAGGGGTCAAATATCAAATCTACCTTTCGGTATATTATTTGATATCTAAGTATGAATATGATTCTTACTAAGATTGGATTAAATGATCAACGCCCATGACAAAAAGAAATAGAAATTATTAGAGATCCAACATTGAAAATCCTACAATCTCAAGACAAGGAAGATCTACTCACATATGATCATAGTAGAAGAGTCAAGACTTAAATATAAAAACATTGGAAATATAAAATAATAGAATAAAATAACAAAGCAAAAATAGAAAATTGAATACTATTTAAACTAGAAAATTTATAAGAGAAATACAAGAACAAAAGAAAGAGTAACAAAATATTGTGAGTAGGAATGTGTGTCTAAAATTGTGTATTTTCGCCCTTTTTATTGCCTAAGTGCCTTCATGTGCTTTAATTACAAGTAACTATCAGAATTTCACAGAAGAAAAATGGTTCAGCAACATGAGATGAGCAGATTATGACCATAATTGCCATTACTGCTAGACAATAATAGGTTCAGTAGGAGAAGACGAACAAATTATGGCCATAATGGCCATTATTGCCAAACAGTAATCCGTGTTGATTTGGAGCGACAAATTCTTGTTTTCTTTCTCGTTAATTCATTATGGCCGTAATGACCATTATGGCCAAGCAGTAATGCTTGCTTGAAATTGAGTTGCTTTCATTTTGTTGATCAGGATGCCCCATGACTGCACCACTTGACTTCAAGGCTTTTTCACACTAAAAATCTTCACTAGTTCCTCCACTTTTCCTTGCAATGTAAAAAGAACAAAGAGGTAGTAAAATAGAACTAAAACCGAATTAAAAGCATCAGATTAACCTATCAAATAAAGCTATCAAAATAGACAAATTCTAGCTTATCATAGATACAAGATTCATTGCTAGATTTATGACTGAGATGTTGTCAATCATCACTTCATACATCAACCTTTAATTCGTCCGTCAAAGTTTCCAATCACAATGCTTGGTAGGCTGTATAGCTGTTAGCAATATATTCAGCTTCACATGATGACAATGCTATGATTGGTTGCTTCATTGAGCTCCATGCTATTGAAGATTTCATGATTTTGAATACATAACCTAATGTGCTTCTTCTATCATTCTTATCTCCACACCTATCAGAATTTGAATAGCCTACTAAGTCTCCATCTTTTTGCTTTAATTTTGTTGCAAATAAACTGTCCACTTTGAAAACCAATTGTATACTTGACAATGTTGAGAGATATACACTTCTTCTTCAAACAATCTATTCAAGAATGAAAATTTGACATCAAGTTTGCACATCGGCCAGCCTCTAGCACAAGTTAGTGCTATTACTAGTCTGATTGTCTCAATTATGGCCACTATAGCAAACACTTTAGAATAGTCTATGCTTTCCCTTTGTAAGAATCCTTTGAGAACCAATATAGCTTTGTATTTAACAATTTTCCTATCTAGGTTCAACTTGAGTTTGTAGACCCATTTCACTCCTATATTCTTCTATTTTGGAGGTATGTTAGTCAAGTACCAGATTCTTCTCAATTGTCTGGATTTCTTATATCATTGCTTATTTCCAGGGTCATTTCTTCATACCATTTTCCACATTTAAAGGATATGCATTTGCAAATAAAGCAAAGTGAACCAAATCTCCATTATTGTTAATTTCTATATCATTGTATACTTCAAATTCTTTTAAATGTGTTGGTGGTTGCCTTGCTCTTTGAGATCTGCTTGATTATATCATTTCTTTAATTGTGTCTCAACTTGTTTGATGATCATTTTGCATTGGTACATGAATTTGTGTAGGCTAGCTGATGCTGCTGGTCTCCTGTTCCCATTGTTGGCTGGTGCTGCTTGCATCCTGTCTCCAATCCCAAAGTTGGCTGGTGCTACTGGCTTTTTGCTTCTAGTCCCAGCTTTCTTGCTCAATTATTTTCACATCTCTACTGACTACAACCTTTCCTTTAGAATCATAGAGCTTGTATGCACCAGTTGAATAATACCCAACTAGTATCACGACTTCACTTTTTTCTTGCAATTTCCTTCTTTTTTGACTCGGATCATGCTCGAAATATAGAGCATCAAATGTTCTAAAGTGCCGTACTGTTGGCTTCTTACCATTCCAGATATCCTCTAACACTTTCTCTGGTAGCTTCTTTGTTAGACACTTATTCAAGATGTAGGCAGTAGTTGATGTAGCCTCACCCCTGAACTTGTGTGACAATTTTTTCCCCTTTAATATACTTCTAATCATGTTTATGATAGTTTTGTTTCTTCTTTCAGCCAATCCATTATGTTGAAGTGTATAGGGGGCAATCACTTCATGTTCAATTCCATTTTTAACACAGATGTAGACTCACCACCTCCATCTATCCTTAGCACTTTGTCAGTTTTTCCACTTTGGTTTTCAACTTTCACTTTGAAATTCTTCAATATTTCAAATGCTTCATCTTTGGTCTTTATCAAATAAATCCACAAAATTTTACTAAATTCATCAACACAAGTTATAAAGTATATATTACCTCTTAATGATGGCACCTCAAATGGTCCACATATGTTACTATGAACCACTTCAAGAATTTTTTTTGCTCTTACTTGTAATTGTGATTTAAAGGTGTTACTTTATTGTTTTCCTGCCATACAGACTTTACACATTTTCTCAAGAACATCAATCATAGGAATTCCACCGACCATCTTATTTATTCCGAGTTGGTGCAAGCTCCTGAAATTCAGATGGCCAAACCTTGAATGCCACAATTAGTTTTCATCAACTAAGCTCATTGCCTTCAAACATTTGATGTCTACAGTTTGTATGTTAATGAAAAATGTTATGTTCTTTGAGAGAGGAACCTTCAGTATCATCTTCTTTTGTCCATCATACATTTCTAGTGCATGATTCTTCATAATCACCTGAAATCCTTTCTGCATTAGCTGACCTATGCTTAGTAGTTGCTTTTCATTGCTGGCACATACAACAGATTATCAATCACCAATGTCTTGCCATTTATTCTTTTAATCACCATGTTTCTAGCACCTTCGGCTTCTAAGGTTCTGTCATCAACAAACTGGATCTTGCTTCTTCTTGATATATCAATATCCATCAACCATTCCTTGTGACTTTTCATGTGATTGGAGTATCTAGTATCAAGGAACCAAAATTGAGATTGAGAAGGTTCTTCATTCGTAGTAGCCATCAACAAGACTATGTGAGTATGAATCATCTTCTTGTGCAACATATGCGTCATCTTTATCCTTTTTCTTCTGTTTTCCTTTTTCAACCCAACATTCATCAACAAAGTGTCCAAACTTCTCAGAGTTGTAGCATTTTACCTTCTTCTTGTCAAAGTTCTTTGATTTGCGTTTGGATTTACGACTTGCACGTTCTCCCTTTGATGAAGACTAAGACCTATCCTCAGACTTCTTGAATTTATTCTTCTTCCATTTCCTTTCTCCTAATCTTCTTTCAATTCTCTTGCTTCTAATGTTCCTTGCAATTCTTCAAGACTTAATGTTGAAATGTCTTTGGATTCTTCAATGGTACACACAATATAATCAAACTTGGGATGCAAGGATCTCAAAATCTTCTCACACAATTTTTGTTCAGTCAGCTTCTCACCACAACCAGACATCTGATTTGTGATTGTTCTTAATCTTGAAATCATATCTGATACCTTTTCTCGTTCCTACATCTGCAGCAGCTCGAATTTCCTTTGTAAGGTCTGCAACTTCACCTTCTTTACCTTGGTTCCTCTTTAATAAAACTTCTCAAGAATGTCTCATGCTTCGTTTACATTTCTTGCATCAGATATCTTGTCAAAGTTGATTGTATCAAGGCATTGATGAAGAATGAACGTAGCTATGCAATCTTTCTTCTAGTTTCTTTAAAACTTGATCTCAGCTCCTTTGTTGGATTAGCTCGTAGATCCTCAAAACCATTTTCTATGATTTCTAACACTTCTTGAAATTCAAACAATGCTCGAATTTGGACTCTCCATCTATCCCAATTTTTTCCATCAAAGTGTGGCATATGGGCTGGAAAGTTTCTATTGTTTGCACTTGAACTCATTCTCACTACACACGTGTTTTAATTCTTACACTCCACTTGTGTTTTACACTCAGATTTGGATAAATTCTTATGGCTCTGGATACCAATTGTTAGATTTCAAGTTGTTACTTCAAGTGCACAAAACAAAAGCATATGAATGGTATGGCTTGTTTATTGAATGAATTTAATATGCTATGTATACATAAGTTATCCCTATTCATTCTAAATGCCCTCTAACTAACTAACTAACCAACTAATTGAGTAATTGATTAATTAATTATCCCATACAACTAGCACCTTAATTGAATTACAAGTTATCCAACAATTACGAGGGATATATGATTCTTCTACTACGATCTTGATTATAAACAAAAATAGTTTACTTCTTATTTATTAAGAAATTAGTTAAATACAACATATCTTTCTCATTTCATAAAAAATGAGTGCATTACTAAAAAGTTTCCTTCACGAAAATTTGTTATATGAGAATAAACTAGTCATTAAAAAATAAAATTTATATTCATTGAAGTGAATTTAAAGATAAACATCATTAAAAAAAATAAAACTAAATTATATTTGCATATATTTTATAGACAAAAAGAATCTAAAACAATTTATACTATTTTTAAGTATATTATCATAAAAATTATTTTTTAAAATATAAAGTCAAAATAACTTTTTAAAAACTTAAACAACAATGGATCCTATATTTGAACACCATCACTCAACTGTCCATCAATGAAGTCGTCGCCAAAATTTATTTTAAAATAGAAAAAATATTGGGAAATCCTATAATAAAAAACAAGGTATTTGAAACCAAATTTTGAGTCCATGAGTCAATTATATCTAGGAAATATATTAATACCCTACAACATCCGTTAAAATACAGTTACCTATAATTAATTGTGTAAAATTAATGTTAATGATATATATATTTAAAATGCAAATATAATCCTTTTTATGAAAAGAATCTAATGATAAAAGTATATTTAAAATATAGAGGAAAGAAGAAAATTTTATTATTATGCTTGACAAGAGTGCAATCTTGCTCCTACGTATCTCTCGGCGCGATGAAAAAATCAAAGCTGTGTAGTTCTTGGGTAAAAAATGCAGATGTGTTGATTGTTTTTAAAGAAAATGCGTTTGGTTACGATAAAATGATTGGATCAAAAGAAATTGTTGATTTAACAAAAGAAAAGAAAACATTGTGTCAGATAAATTGATTTTGATGAGAATGTTAGGTTATTTATTTGGATTTGGTTAAGAAAGTTTAATATGACCAAGTTGTCACAACTTAGGCGTGTTAAACTATCACTGACAAGATGTCGCATCTCAGTCGATCTTATTTTATTAAAAAGATAATTATGTTGGAAAAACCCTAATAACGTTGTGCTCAACAATCCATGTCAATTACATGATGAATAGCCAAAGGCGGAAGCGTACCTGTGGGAATTGCCATTAATGAAATCATGAGATGATGATGATAGAGCCAATGGGTTGGGTGATCTTCCTCAGCAAAACAGCCTGAAGACTTTGCTCTCTTGATGGGGATAGAGAGAACCAGAGAGTTTTCTCCTTTAGGGTTTTGAAACTGAATAGTCTTGTTGTGTTTGCCTTGGGGACCATTACCCCTATATATAACTATTATTAGTTATATCCCAAATTGCAGTATTTCCAATTCAGCCCCTCATTAAATTAGAAACTGCCTGGTATCTACACTATTAATTTTCATAACTATTATGCTCTTTAGCCATAAACTATTATATATTATTTGACCCCTAGTTTATTGCTAAATATATAATGACCCTAACACACTTTATTAATTAATTACATATGTGACCCATAAATCTTACAATCTCCCACTGGTCACACATGTATCCTTAGGAGTGTGTTAGACTTTATGACGTCAAAAATGTCATTATAATTACCTTGAGTATAATCCAAATTGTCCCGTCCATTAATCATATCAGCACATGGAACCAAGGAGGCTTTTGTCATAATAAGCATAACTAAACCCATCAATGATCACCCGTACTAACACAACTAAATGACATAGACCCATTATGAAAAGTGTAGCATGAAAATTACATGAAGTTGGTCAATGCATGTCAATTTTCAACTGGTCCTACTTTATCGAATGAGATCATACCATAACTTAAATGTACAAAGTAACCAAAAACTGAATACTTTAAACTTTATTTCTGATCAGAAAGTCCAAATACAATGTATTTGTACTTTACAATTAAACATAGAACATGAATTACATAATGGACGAAACTCCCACTAAAATCAAGATTCCTCAAACTGTAGCACACCCATGTGAGCAGTATGCTCATGAAAGACCTTGGGTGGTAGACCTTTAGTGAGTGGATCCGCAATCATGGAGTTTGTCCTTAAGTGTTCTATGGATATCTGTCCACTTTGTACCTTCTCTTTAACAACTAGGAACTTAATGTCAATGTGCTTTGACTTGGTTGAGCTCCTATTATTGTTAGAATACAGGACTGCTGATCTATTGTCACAATACAACTTGAGTGGTCTTTCAATCCCTTCAACTATTTGCAGCCCCGTGACAAAATTTCTCAGCCAAATGCCCTGGTCAGATGCCTCATGAATTGCTACGAATTCTGCTGCCATGGTTGATGAAGCAGTAAGACCTTGCTTGGCACTACGCCAAGAAACTGCTCCACCAGCTAACAGAAAGACATAGCCTGAAGTTGATCTTAAGCTGTCTTGGCATCCCGCAAAATCCGAGTCAGAGTACCCAGTGATCTCTAACTGGTCTGACCTCCTATATGTGAGCATGTAGTTTCTTGTTCTCTTCAAATATCTCATGACCCTCTTGGCTGCTTTCCAATGGTCAAGACCTGGATTGCTTAAATATCTGCCTAAAATCCCTACTATGAACGCTATGTCTGGACGCGTACATACTTGGGCATACATAAGACTCCCTACAGCTGAAGCATAAGGGATCTTTTGCATTTCTTGAATTTCCAAACTTCCCTTAGGGCACTGTTTGAGACTAAACTTGTCTCCCTTAGCAACTGGGGTGTCCCCTGGTTTGCAATCCTGTAACCCAAACCTTTTGAGAACCTTATCGATATAGCTCTTTTGTGACAATCCAAGAATACCTCGAGATCTGTCTCGGTGTATCTGAATTCCTAATACAAAAGAGGCGTCACCAAGATCTTTCATCTCAAAATGCTTTGATAGAAATTTCTTAGTTTCGTGCAACATGCCTATATCGTTAGTGGCAAGCAGTATGTCATCAACATACAAGACCAGGAAAATATGTCTGCTCCCACTGAACTTATGATACACACAATCATCAACTGTATTCATCTCAAAACCAAATGAGAGAATTACTTGATGAAATTTATGGTACCATTGACGAGAAGCTTGTTTTAGCCCATAAATGGATTTTCTTAGTTTGCACACCATATTCTTTGGGTCTCCCAACACAAAGTTTTCTGGCTGCACCATATAGATCGTCTCATCAATGTCGCCATTGAGAAAAGCTGTTTTTACATCCATTTGATGAAGCTCCAAATTAAAGTGAGCAACAAGAGCCATGATTATTCTTAAAGAGTCCTTCGATGAAACCGGAGAGAAAGTCTCTTTATAATCAATCCCTTCCTTTTGAGTATAACCCTTAGCTACAAGACGTGCCTTATATCTCTCCACATTACCATTGGAATCCCGCTTGGTTTTAAAAATCCATTTGCAACCAATGGGTTTCTTTCCTTCAGGTAATGGGATAAGTTCCCAAACTGAATTGTCTTGCATAGACTTGTACTCCTCATTCATTGCTTCGATCCACTTATCTGAACGAGAATCTTGCATGGCTTGATGAAAGTTGACTGGGTCGTCTTCCGTCATGCCAACATTTTCCTCTACCTCATTGATAAATACTACATAATCATCCGAAATAGCATTTTTCCTTTCTCTAGTGGATCTCCGCAATGGAGCTGGCTCTTGAGGCACTTGTTCTTGAGGATCTTGAATTTGATCTGGATTTTGTTCTTCCTGAACAACCAGATCATCTTGAGTTTGTTCAATAATGGGAAAGTCAATTGGTGGAAGAATCAGTTCTGGAATTGTTACCGATTCTTCCTCAAAGACAAAATCTTTAACCTTAATCTTCCCCCCAAACTCAATATCCTCAAAGAACGTTGCCGTTCCCGTCTCAAAAATTGTTCTCAAATTAGGATCATAAAATTTATAGCCCCTTGATTTTTCTGAGTACCCTATAAAATAGCTGCTAATTGTTCGGGGTTCAAATTTCTTTTCATTCGGCCTATAAGGCCTTGCCTCAGCTGGACATCCCCAAACATGAAGGTGCTTCAGACTAGGCTTACGCCCAATCCAAAGCTCATAAGGTGTTTTAGCCGCTGCCTTAGTTGGTACTCTATTAAGAATGTATGCTGCTGTTTTTAATGCCTCTCCCCAGAGTGACTCTGGCAAGGTGGAATGACAAATCATACTCCTTACCATATCCTTAAGAGTCCTGTTTCGTCTTTCAGCTACACCATTCATGCTGGGTGACCCCGGCATAGTGTATTGTGGGACGATTCCACATTCCTCTAGGTATTTGGCAAATGGTCCCGGACGTTGTTCACCTGAACCGTCATATCTGCCGTAGTATTCACCACCACGATCAGATTTGACCTTTTTAATTCTTTTATTAAGTTGATTCTCAACTTCTGCCTTAAAGGATTTGAACACGTCTATTGATTGGGACTTTTCGTGAATTAGGTAAAGGTAGGCATATCTAGAATAATCGTCTATGAATGATATAAAATATTGTTGACCATTCCAAGAAGGAGTTGGAAATGGCCCACAGATGTCCGTATGTATCAATTCTAAGACGTCTGTAGCTCTATATGCGCCTAATTTCTTATCTTTAGTCTGTTTTCCTTTAATGCATGCTACACAAACGTTAAAGTCTGTGAAGTCAATGGAATCTAAAATTCCATCTGACACAAGTCGTTCAACTCTATTTTTAGAGATGTGACCTAGACGCTTGTGCCAAAGCACCCCTGAATTGAAATTGTCAATTTTCCGCTTAGTACCACGTGATTCCACATTCAAGGTTTCATTATAGTTAGCCACAGTTTCCAACAAATAAAGATTATCATAACCAGAAAGTAAACCGGTTCCAACAACATTCGAATTTAAAGACAAAGTAAATTCTTTATTCCCGAATGAACAATAATATCCTGATTTGTCCAAATAAGAAATAGAGATCAAATTCCGTCTAAATGACGGTACAACAAAAGTGTCTTTTAAATCCAAATAATGACCGGAACTTAATAATAATCTAAATTTTCCTATGGCTTCAACTTCTACCTTCTTCCCATCTCCTACATAGATCCATCTTTCAGTATCACTAGGCTTTCGGAAGTTCAGGCAACCCTGCATTGAAACACTGATGTTAGTAGTTGCACCAGAGTCTAACCACCAAGTGTTTCTAGGTACTGAAGCTAAATTAACCTCAGAACAGACCAAAGACAGAATCATACCTTTCTTAACACGCCAAGCGTGATATTTGGCACAATCCTTCTTCACGTGTCCAGAACTCCTGCAGAAGAAGCAGTTGTTATCCTTAGTCTGCTTCTTTTGTTCTGGACCCTTAGCAGCAGCTTTGTTCTTGGGCTCCTCAATTCTTTTCCTTTTGCCCTTGTCTTTAGAGATGCTAGTAAAGTGAGCACTTTCAGTCCTATCTTGCTTCAGCCTGTCCTCTTCTTGCACACATAATGAAATGAGCTCATTAAGAGTCCATTTCTCCTTTTGACAATTATAAGTCACCTTAAACTGACTGAATTGCGAAGGAAGAGACAGCAATACTAAATGAATGAGTAAGTCATCTGACAACTCAAGCTTTAGACCTTTAAGCTTAGAAGCAATGTTGGACATCATCATAATGTGCTCTCTTATATTTCCCTTGCCTTGATACTTCATGGAAATTAAATTCTGAAGCAAAGAACTTGTTTCAGCCTTATCACTTTTTACAAAGCGTTTTTCCATCTCAACAA
>NC_021162.2:18296386-18320095 GCF_000331145.2 Cicer arietinum | reverse complement strand
ACACGTTAAAAATATGGATTCCATAATATATATATCAAAATTCCCAAATTACAAATTACAAACCCTAATTTTCAAACATGTCAAAATTCCCAAATTGAATCCTAAACAAAGACAATGACCGAATTTCATCATGAATTAAACATGGTAAGCTCTGATACCAATTGTTGGAAAAACCCTAATAACGTTGTGCTCAACAATCCATGTCAATTACATGATGAATAGCCAAAGGCGGAAGCGTACCTGTGGGAATTGCCATTAATGAAATCCTGAGATGATGATGATAGAGCCAATGGGTTGGGTGATCTTCCTCAACAAAACACCCTGAAGACTTTGCTCTCTTGATGGGGATAGAGAGAACCAGAGAGTTTTCTCCTTTAGGGTTTTGAAACTGAATAGTCTTGTTGTGTTTGCCTTGGGGACCATTACCCCTATATATAACTATTATTAGTTATATCCCAAATTGCAGTATTTCCAATTCAGCCCCTCATTAAATTAGAAACTGCCTGGTATCTACACTATTAATTTTCATAACTATTATGCTCTTTAGCCATAAACTATTATATATTATTTGACCCCTAGTTTATTGCTAAATATATAATGACCCTAACACACTTTATTAATTAATTACATATGTGACCCATAAATCTTACAAATTATTACTTAGAGTCTATGATCACCAAATTGTCGCAACTCAGACGTCTTAAAACTAAACTTGGCAAAATAGAATATTTCAACTAATCTTTTTAGCCACATTGATTTTCATTTTATTAAAGACGATAACGATAAACCTAAAAATAAATTTCGAATGCCTATTATTTCAATAGTTGTTGTACTTAGTCCATAGTTTAATAAAAGAATAAAATGACAATAATTATAACACAAAAGAATAAAACTGAAAAAATTGAATAAAACTTGAATAAAACTTTTAACAAAACTAAAATGCTTATTTATGGTCACAAAATTCAAATTAAAGGTATAACACTAAAAAAAATTATAAAATTGTTATAAAGATGAGTTTATAAATACTTACATACAAGTTGAATATTTGCTATACTCCTTGATTTGCTCCAATTGTATTTTGCTTTTGTTTTGAGTCGTTGTATTCTTCCTTAACTCATTTCATTCTTCATTTATCTCACTTAAAAAAACTCTACTACCTTAAAAAAATGAAAACTCTAAAACTCATCTTTCTTTTGATTTTTTTGCTCTTAATTTATATACTAAAATGATGAATCATTGTATCTATGAAATAAAATTGAGTTTTGAATTACTGCTTGTTTTTGCATAAAAATTGGATTTGCTAAGCTAAGTTTGAAAATAAAAAGGATACACTTTTTTATTGCTTGTATACATGGTAAAAGTTATAGCCATTTTAAGAAAGAGAGAAAAAACAAAATGAGCTAAAAAAAAAGGGCTGGATAGATGGTGTGCACACAAGGAAAAATTGCAGTAGTTTTAGAAAAATAAAATAAAAAGCAAAAAGGGTTAAGAAAAGGTAGAAAGGTGGTGTGTGCATATGTAAAGGTGTAAAGTAAGGAGACTGAAAAGATGGAAGAGAGTGTTAATGCTGCAAAAAAAAAAAAAAACAAGTACTTAGAGGGAACCATAACTAGAACTAGATCCAAAACCAGAACTAGAGGATACTACCAGAGACAAAAATGAAACCAAAACCAAAGGCAACCAGAGGATACTAGAAGAAGATACCACCAGAGATAGAAACACAACAAGAACCAGAGACAGAACCAGAACCAGAACCAAAACTAGAGGGAACCAAAACCAGAGGGAGAACTGGAACTAGAGGCGGAAACATAACTAAAACTAGATGATACGACTAGGGGAAACTAGAAGAGGGCACAACCAAAGGATACCACGAGAGGATATGACCAACTGATACTACCAGAGGCATAAACGAAACCTGAACAATAAGAAAATCAGAGGAAAATACCAAAGGATACCAACAAAGGTGGAAATTAAACTAAAGGGAGACCCAAAACCAGATGATACCACCAAAGGATACAACTAAAGGATATCACTAGAGTATACCAAAGGAGGATGCCACCGGAGGTTACAACTAGAGGCAGAAGAAAATCAGAGGAAAACACTAGAGGTTACCACTAGAGGCCGAAACAGATCCATATGTAGAGGCAAAATCAAAACCAAAAGTAGAAGCAGAACCAGAGGCAGAACCAGAACTAGAGGGAGAACCATAACCAGAGGCAAAACCAAAACTAGAGGGAACTATAGGCTGAAACAGAACCAGAATAAAAGGCAAAACTAGAACCAGAACCAGACGGAATCAGAACTAGTGAGAACCAAACCAAATTGAACTAGAACCAGAACCAGAGCATGAGGGATAAACCAGAACTAGATGCAGAAATGGAACCAAAACCGAAATTAGAGGCAAAAACGAAAGCAAAACTAGAGGCAGAACCATAACTAAAGGGAACCAGAGACAGAACCTGAACCAGAGGGAATCAAAACTAGTGGGAGAACAAAAACCAAAATTAGAGGCATAAATGGAACTACAATCAGAGGGAACCATTTTTTACTAAAATAGTAATTATGACAAATATTAAAATTAAACAGATGACTCTTTTTTTAAATTGGTCGGAAAAATTTGGGTGACTACAATATAAGTCTTCCCATGATAAACAAATATTTTAAAAATATCTTTATTCATGTTATATTATTCAAATAATTCTATTAAATGAGTCAATTGTTTGATTTACAATATATAAAAATAATGAATTCTAAAAGATTCCTCAACATAATTGATATTTATTGTATGCATATAGATGAACTTTTTTCAAAGTATTTTTTCTTATAATTTGATAGGCAACTTTTTCAACACTAACAATAACATTTTCTGAGTTAAAAATAAAAAGAATTTGCAAATTCAATTTCTCCAAGTACTTAATTAAATATTTATTAGATCTATAGCTACATCAGTATATATGTTAGGAGGTAAGTAAAACATATGATTGTTCCAATCAAAGATCTAACACTTGTACTCTTGATTGAAAATTTATTTTTGAACTTAGTCCAAAATTAAAAATTTTACTTTTAATTTAAAAATTTAAGTATTACAAATTTTAGTTAAAGAAGCGATAAAAAATCTAATTTTAAATATTAGATAAATTAACATTATATGTTTTCTATTAATTATAATTCAATCATTTTTCAATACAATAAAGATTGTAATAAAGATTGTGTTTTACTACTACTTTAATTTGATATATATGTGTGAGAATCCACTTGCTCCTATTTCTCAAGTATTCTATATGAATCTTGGAGTGATACATGTCATGTGAGAATATGAATATTATATATTAAAAATGTAAAGTGATACTAAATTATAGCTTCTATTACACTTGTGCATTATGTATCTATTGTCTAATAAATAAATAAAACAAGAATAATTTTTTTTGAAGTAACCGCATAAAATTTTGTAATACTCCATTATTATTTTTGATAAAATTATAAATCCATAAATTTATCGGTTACTATTTGAAGAAAGGAATAAACATATTAGTTATTTCTTGATATCTATTTTTTTTCTCAATTATTATTTTGTATTTATTTATTTTACACACGCAACAAAAATAAAAATGGTATCATTAATGTTATTCTTAATATTTATGCATATTTTACGTATAAGACACTGTTCGATAATGCCAATAAGCTAGCTTATAGTTGATTAAACTAGCTTATAAGTTTGTTAGATTAAAAGAGATGTGTTTGGTAAACAAGTTTTTCTCACCAACTTATAGCTGATTATGATAAGTTATTTTCAGTAGCGTTTGAAAGTATAGTTTTTTACATTTTCTTCAATTTATAACCTTATTATTTTATTTTTTATTATTTTTATATCCTTATGTAAGAAAAATAACTACTCCATTCACTCACTACCCTTTCACCCACTAGTTCACAACTTCACGTATATATTCTTCTCGGTGAACATATTATCTAGTTTCTTTAATTCCTTGCCAAAATAACTCAAAAAAAAAAAAAAAACAATTATATTATTCATCTTATAAGAAATTGGTTAAGGTATGCATTGTCATATTTATTATTATTTCTTCATCTTCTTATTTATCATTGTGATAAAGTTAAATCATATTTTATGTTAAATTGTAAACAGTAAATGAATTACATTATTTTTACGATTACTATTTATACATACGGAGCATGCTAAACTGTTAGAAAACTATTTAAATTTATGTTTATAGGAGTAAAACAATATCATGAAGAAATCAGATAAAAATTTCACATTTTTTTGTTATTTCAAATTAAATAATTATGTTTGATTTATATTATTAAAAGTTAAATTTACCAAACACTTTAGTTTTAATTAATAAACTTTTCAGCTATAATTCAACTTTTAAGCTATCAACTAATTTATAACTTAATTTTATTAAATAGACTTTAAGTGCAAATTTTTTTTGCCCCCTTACTATGTAGTCATGGGGGGTTGCCTACCTAATCGTGCTCAAAGGTAACAACTGAAGGTGATATAATTATTATTTTCAATAAAAATTAAAATGTAAAATATTTTATGGAACCAAACATATTCATGTAGAAGATATCATGTCTGGATCTACACTAAAAATTATTGAACTTTGTTTGATTTTAGTAAACGTTTAAATATGTTTTTGGTGTAAGATTTATGGGTCACATATGTAATTAATTAATAAAGTGTGTTAGGGTCATTATATAATTAGCCAATAAACTAGGGGTCAAATAATATATAATATTTTATGGCTAAAGAGAATAATAGTTATGAAAATTAATAGTGTAGATACCAGGCAGTTTCTAATTTAATGAGGGGCTGAATTGGAAATATTGCAATTTGGGATATAACTAATAATAGTTATATATAGGGGTAATGGTCCCCAAGGCAAACACAACAAGACTATTCAGTTTCAAAATCCTAAAGGAGAAAATTCTCTGGTTCTCTCTATCCTCATCAAGAGAGCAAGGTCTTCAGGGTGTTTTGCTGAGGAAGATCACCCAACCCATTGGCTCTATCATCATCATCTCAGGATTTCATTAATGGCAATTCCCGCAGGTACGCTTCCTGTAACACCCCGTTTTTCAAAGCGAGGGTATATATTTTTTTTTTTTAAAAGAAATTAGACTGAAACAGAGAAATAAACAAGAAAATGTCTTTGGATAAATAATTGAGTCATTATGATTTACAAGCAGCGGAAAAGTCACTCCAATTATAAATCCAAACCATTTACACAACAACAAAAGGTACATGTAACCCATTGAAAATAACATGTCAAGCTGACAATATTAGTATAGGTACAGTCTTCCATTTTAAAATAAATACAATACAAAAGAAAGACATCTGATCCCTCTATGTCAACCTAATCTGATCATATTTCAACACAACTAAACACCCTGGGTAATCTCCACGCGCCCCGTGAGATCCTCCTAACGTAGCTGCAGTCAAGCGTTCCCATCTCCATTCCCGTCCGTAGGGTACGAATCGGTAGGATCGTCCTGACTCTCATCTGAGGGCGAAGCCCAGATTTCCACAATAATTGTAAAGGTCACCAACCGAAAATAACAGATAACACATAACATTTAAGTTTTAAATGCACAAAATAACCTTTCAACTAAGCATGCACCTTAAAAGGATTTTCCATATGCTAAAAGTTCATATAATGCTTGTCAATTAACAATGAACTCAAAATGAAGTTCTCAAACCATTAAGTAATACATAACTGACCAAAGCATTGATAAATCAATTGAGAAATCGATTATCTAACTCAAAATAAGTACTTTTGCTGAGGAAATCGATTGCCAAATCGATTTGGTCAGTTCTGCTGAGTTTCTGCATGACCAAATCGATTTCTAAGTCGATTTTGTCAGTTCTGATGAGTCCCTGGGTTGCCAAATCGATTTCCAAATCGATTTCGGCAGTTTTGCTGAGTTCCTGCCTCTCTGCCAATCGATTTCCAAATCGATTTCTTAAAAGATTTTGAAAGATATATTTATACAATCGATTGGCAAATCGATTAGGTCAAAATGGTGAACTTCCTGCAACTCATCCAATCGATTGGGAAATCGATTTCCCTGATCGTTTTTCCAAAAATTCATGCATTTACTCAAGTCATTCCTAATCACGTTCACAACCTAACACTTAGCAATTCCTACGCGATTACCACGACAATTGGGATCTCGATAACCATCATACTTACACACAACAATCAACACATAACACTTAGCATTTTCAACACAATTAATACAACATCATGGATTTCGAAATGGTATTGCAATCAAACATGTTATCACCAAATTCCAAAACATAACACTTAGCATTTATAACACATTACTACACAACAAAAATGAACCAACAGTTCACAAATCAACAGGGTGTAGTCTCTTGCGGACAAACACAATTCCCTCAGGAACGTAAGTCGTAAACGTACTACCTATCACGGGTCCGTACCGTTTACCGAGGTGCCACCTATCCCGGGTCAGCACAACTTACCAAAACATACACGAGTAAACGAGACATTAAGAGATTCCCCATTCTTAATTCTCGTCTAACTTAAACCAGGGCGTAGTCTCTCACGGACAAACCCCTGCGCAGTCTCTCACGGACAAACGCAATTCCCGCAGGAACGTAAGTCGTAAACGTACTACCTATCACGGGTCCGTACTGTTTACCGAGGTGCCACCTATCCCGGGTCAGCACAACTTACCAAACACAATTCCCTCAGGAACGTAAGTCGTAAACGTACTACCTATCACGGGTCTGTACTGTTTACCGAGGTGCCACCCATCCCAGGTCAGCACAACTTACCAAAACATACACGAGTAAACGAGACATTAAGAGATTCCCCATTCTTAATTCTCATCTAACTTAAACCAGGGCGTAGTCTCTCACGGACAAACCCCTGCGCAGTCTCTCACGGACAAACGCAATTCCCGCAGGAACGTAAGTCGTAAACGTACTACCTATCACGGGTCCGTACCGTTTACCGAGGTGCCACCTATCCCGGGTCAGCACAACTTACCAAAACATACACGAGTAAACGAGACATTAAGAGATTCCCCATTCTTAACGCCCAGTTAACTTAAACGATTTTCAAAACAAAATATTAAGTAACCGAGACATTAAGAGATTCCCCATTCTTAACGCCCAGTTAACTTAAACGGTTTTCAAAACAAAATATTAAGTAACCGAGACATTAAGAGATTCCCCATTCTTAACGCCCAGTTAACTTAAACGATTTTTCTTTAAAACAAAATATTAAGTAACCGAGACATTAAGAGATTCCCCATTCTTAACGCCCAGTTAACTTAAACGATTTTCAAAACAAAATATTAAGTAACCGAGACATTAAGAGATTCCCCATTCTTAACGCCCAGTTAACTTAAACGATTTTTCTTAAAACAAAATATTAAGTAACCGAGACATTAAGAGATTCCCCATTCTCAACGCCCAGTTAACTTAAACAATTTTCCAAACAAAATAATAAGTAACCGAGACATTAAGAGATTCCCCATTCTTAACGCCCAGTTAACTTAAACGATTTTTCTTTAAAACAAAATATTAAGTAACCGAGACATTAAGAGATTCCCCATTCTTAACGCCCAGTTAACTTAAACGATTTTTCTTTAAAACAAAATATTAAGTAACCGAGACATTAAGAGATTCCCCATTCTTAACGCCCAGTTAACTTAAACAATTTTCCAAACAAAATAATAAGTAACCGAGACATTAAGAGATTCCCCATTCTTAACGCCCAGTTAACTTAAACGATTTTCAAAACAAAATATTAAGTAACCGAGACATTAAGAGATTCCCCATTCTTAACGCCCAGTTAACTTAAACGATTTTCAAAACAAAATATTAAGTAACCGAGACATTAAGAGATTCCCCATTCTTAACGCCCAGTTAACTTAAACGATTTTCAAAACAAAATATTAAGTAACCGAGACATTAAGAGATTCCCCATTCTTAATACTCATTTACTGAAACGATTTTCAAAAACGAACATTAAGTAACCGAGACATTAAGAGATTCCCCATTCTTAATACTCATTTACTGAAACGATTTTCAAAAACGAACATTAAGTAACCGAGACATTAAGAGATTCCCCATTCTTAACGCCCAGTTAACTTAAACGATTTTTCACAAACAAACGCACATTAAGTAAACGAGACATTAAGAGATTCCCCATTCTTAATACTCATTTAACTTAATGGTTTTCAAATTTCACACAACACAAACTCAACAAATTCTCACATCAAAACATATCAATTCATTTATTCACAAATCCAACCATACACATATCAAATTTCATCAATATCAATTAAGAGCATGTCAAAAACAACGAACACAAATCGACACAATCCACTACTCAAAACACACAAGTTTCATTTACCCAAAATCTTACACAATGACTTCAAATTCATTTACCACGAACCATTCATCAATATAAACAAAACCTAACTCTAAGGTTTTACCCATAACGCATTAGTTTCGTTTTTCCCCAAATCGATACATTAAACCCTAACAAATTCCTTCCCACACAACCACAGATAAGTCCCTAATGCAAACTAGAAGTTTGGAAGGAGCCCTTACCTCAACGTTAGCTTTAACGCGCGTTTCCGGTACCGCGAGTAATTCCGGTAAATTTTCCGCTCGCAACGCCGCTTCCAAATTAGTTCACTAGCACCGTAGCGTGGTGGTGAGCAACTTTCCCTTCTGTCTCTTCGAGAAATGAGGTTCGGATCTAGAAGAAACGGAGGGGTTTGTGTTTGGATCTCAAAAACCGTTTTTCTTCGTTTTCGAATCAAAGAGGAAGAGTGGAGTTGCGAAAACCTTGATCTAACTCTCACCCAACCTTGGGTCACTAGCTTTGAAGAAAAGGAAGCAACGAAAACGAAAAATGGAGAAGGATGGAATTTTGGGTTTTGCTCGCGTGAGGTTCAGAGGAAGGAGATGGAAATTTGAAATTTCCTTCCTTTCTTTTTCTTTCCTTTGTTTTTCCTTTCTTCCTTTTTCCTTCCTTCCTTTATATACTATTTTCTTTTCCTTTTCCTTCCTTCTAGTTTTCCTTTCTTTTTCCCTCCAAACAAACATATATAAATATAATAAATATAACTTAACAAATATCTCAAAATCTAGATATTTATTAAATTACCGTTTCACCCGAAACGCCTTAAATTCTCCGTAAAGGATTTTCCGCAGTTAAATTCAATTTATTTATCGACGAGAAATTCTAATTGGCATCGAAATATCTTTTCGATTATAAAACTCCAAAATATTATTAACCTTGGCTTAAAAGCCTCCGAGCCAAAATCCAAAATACACCAAAAATACATAAACGGTACTTTAAAATTATGGGTCTTACATTACTCCCCCCCTAAAATTAGTTTCGTCCTCGAAACTATGCATCGATAAATAACTCTGGGTGTTGTTCCCTCATCTTGCTCTCCAGTTCCCAAGTCGCATCTCCAGTAATTGGGTTCCAGATCACCTTGACCAACGAAACATCCTTGGTCCTCAACCGCTTAATCTTCCTGTCATCAATTCTCACGGGTGGTACTTCGAACGACAGGTTATCCTTTAGCTGGATTGTGTCTGGTTCGATCACGTGAGATGGATCTGCGAGATATTTCCTCAACTGCGACACATGAAACACGTCATGGATATTGGACAGTATCGGAGGTAATGCAATCCGATAAGCAACCGGCCCAATTCGTGCAGAAATCTGATATGGTCCAATGAATTTCGGAGTCAACTTCTTCGATTTCAAGGCTCTACCTACTCCAGTAGTAGGTGTGACTCTCAGAAATACATGGTCACCCTGTTCGAATTCCAAAAGTCTGCGACGCTTGTCCGCGTAACTCTTCTGGCGATCTTGTGAAGTCTTCATTTTCTCCTTGATCTTCCTTACTTTAGCTGTGGTCTGTTGCACCATCTCTGGTCCGACAATCATATTCTCACCGTCTTTATACCAACACAAGGGCGTTTGACACTTGCGCCCATATAAAGCCTCATAAGGTGCCATTCCAATGCTCGCGTGGAAACTATTGTTGTAAGTGAACTCAATCAACGGAAGTACATCATCCCAACTTCCTCTATCATCTAAAACACATGCTCTCAACAGATCTTCCAAGGACTGATTTGTCCTTTCAGTCTGTCCGTCCGTTTGTGGATGGTAAGCTGAACTCAATCGTAGCTTCGTTCCCAACGCTTCGTGCAATGCTCCCCAAAAATGCGATGTGAACTTCGGATCACGGTCTGATACAATGCTCGATGGTACCCCGTGTAACCTCACAATTTCAGCAATGTAGATCTCCGTTAGCTGATCTACCTTATAGGTGGTCCTTACCGGTAAAAAGTGAGCAGATTTAGTCAGCCGGTCCACTATCACCCATATAGAATCATTCTTCCTCCTTGTCTTCGGTAATCCGGTTATAAAATCCATGGAAATGCTGTCCCACTTCCATTCAGGTATATCTAAAGGTTGCAACATTCCAGCAGGTCGCTGATGTTCCACCTTCGCTTTCTGACAAGTTAGACAAGTGGATACATATTCCGCCACATGTTTCTTCATTCCTGGCCACCAATAATTCTGCCTCAAATCCTGATACATCTTTGTTGCCCCAGGATGAATACTCAGCTTACTCTTATGCGCCTCTTCTAAAATCGTTTTCCGCATATCTGTAATTCCTGGTACACAAATCCTACCATTACACCGCAAAACATTATCTGCCCCAATCTTGAACTCAGTCGTCTTCCCTTGTACTATTAGATTCCTCTTCTCTTGAATTAAGACGTCATCCTGAGAATTCGCAATGTCTTCAAGTAATCCACTCGAGATCTTAATCATTCCGAATTTCAAAATTCCCGGTCCGAACTCTACGTTCAAGTGTAGGTCTCTAAAAGCTTCCCACAACTCTTGTTGTCTAGCCATAATCAGTGAAGACACCCTTAATAAAAGAATTAAAAAGGTCAAATCTGATCGTGGTGGTGAATACTACGGCAGATATGACGGTTCAGGTGAACAACGTCCGGGACCATTTGCCAAATACCTAGAGGAATGTGGAATCGTCCCACAATACACTATGCCGGGGTCACCCAGCATGAATGGTGTAGCTGAAAGACGAAACAGGACTCTTAAGGATATGGTAAGGAGTATGATTTGTCATTCCACCTTGCCAGAGTCACTCTGGGGAGAGGCATTAAAAACAGCAGCATACATTCTTAATAGAGTACCAACTAAGGCAGCGGCTAAAACACCTTATGAGCTTTGGATTGGGCGTAAGCCTAGTCTGAAGCACCTTCATGTTTGGGGATGTCCAGCTGAGGCAAGGCCTTATAGGCCGAATGAAAAGAAATTTGAACCCCGAACAATTAGCAGCTATTTTATAGGGTACTCAGAAAAATCAAGGGGCTATAAATTTTATGATCCTAATTTGAGAACAATTTTTGAGACGGGAACGGCAACGTTCTTTGAGGATATTGAGTTTGGGGGGAAGATTAAGGTTAAAGATTTTGTCTTTGAGGAAGAATCGGTAACAATTCCAGAACTGATTCTTCCACCAATTGACTTTCCCATTATTGAACAAACTCAAGATGATCTGGTTGTTCAGGAAGAACAAAATCCAGATCAAATTCAAGATCCTCAAGAACAAGTGCCTCAAGAGCCAGCTCCATTGCGGAGATCCACTAGAGAAAGGAAAAATGCTATTTCGGATGATTATGTAGTATTTATCAATGAGGTAGAGGAAAATGTTGGCATGACGGAAGACGACCCAGTCAACTTTCATCAAGCCATGCAAGATTCTCGTTCAGATAAGTGGATCGAAGCAATGAATGAGGAGTACAAGTCTATGCAAGACAATTCAGTTTGGGAACTTATCCCATTACCTGAAGGAAAGAAACCCATTGGTTGCAAATGGATTTTTAAAACCAAGCGGGATTCCAATGGTAATGTGGAGAGATATAAGGCACGTCTTGTAGCTAAGGGTTATACTCAAAAGGAAGGGATTGATTATAAAGAGACTTTCTCTCCGGTTTCATCGAAGGACTCTTTAAGAATAATCATGGCTCTTGTTGCTCACTTTAATTTGGAGCTTCATCAAATGGATGTAAAAACAGCTTTTCTCAATGGCGACATTGATGAGACGATCTATATGGTGCAGCCAGAAAACTTTGTGTTGGGAGACCCAAAGAATATGGTGTGCAAACTAAGAAAATCCATTTATGGGCTAAAACAAGCTTCTCGTCAATGGTACCATAAATTTCATCAAGTAATTCTCTCATTTGGTTTTGAGATGAATACAGTTGATGATTGTGTGTATCATAAGTTCAGTGGGAGCAGACATATTTTCCTGGTCTTGTATGTTGATGACATACTGCTTGCCACTAACGATATAGGCATGTTGCACGAAACTAAGAAATTTCTATCAAAGCATTTTGAGATGAAAGATCTTGGTGACGCCTCTTTTGTATTAGGAATTCAGATACACCGAGACAGATCTCGAGGTATTCTTGGATTGTCACAAAAGAGCTATATCGATAAGGTTCTCAAAAGGTTTGGGTTACAGGATTGCAAACCAGGGGACACCCCAGTTGCTAAGGGAGACAAGTTTAGTCTCAAACAGTGCCCTAAGGGAAGTTTGGAAATTCAAGAAATGCAAAAGATCCCTTATGCTTCAGCTGTAGGGAGTCTTATGTATGCCCAAGTATGTACGCGTCCAGACATAGCGTTCATAGTAGGGATTTTAGGCAGATATTTAAGCAATCCAGGTCTTGACCATTGGAAAGCAGCCAAGAGGGTCATGAGATATTTGAAGAGAACAAGAAACTACATGCTCACATATAGGAGGTCAGACCAGTTAGAGATCACTGGGTACTCTGACTCGGATTTTGCGGGATGCCAAGACAGCTTAAGATCAACTTCAGGCTATGTCTTTCTGTTAGCTGGTGGAGCAGTTTCTTGGCGTAGTGCCAAGCAAGGTCTTACTGCTTCATCAACCATGGCAGCAGAATTCGTAGCAATTCATGAGGCATCTGACCAGGGCATTTGGCTGAGAAATTTTGTCACGGGGCTGCAAATAGTTGAAGGGATTGAAAGACCACTCAAGTTGTATTGTGACAATAGATCAGCAGTCCTGTATTCTAACAATAATAGGAGCTCAACCAAGTCAAAGCACATTGACATTAAGTTCCTAGTTGTTAAAGAGAAGGTACAAAGTGGACAGATATCCATAGAACACTTAAGGACAAACTCCATGATTGCGGATCCACTCACTAAAGGTCTACCACCCAAGGTCTTTCATGAGCATACTGCTCACATGGGTGTGCTACAGTTTGAGGAATCTTGATTTTAGTGGGAGTTTCGTCCATTATGTAATTCATGTTCTATGTTTAATTGTAAAGTACAAATACATTGTATTTGGACTTTCTGATCAGAAATAAAGTTTAAAGTATTCAGTTTTTGGTTACTTTGTACATTTAAGTTATGGTATGATCTCATTCGATAAAGTAGGACCAGTTGAAAATTGACATGCATTGACCAACTTCATGTAATTTTCATGCTACACTTTTCATAATGGGTCTATGTCATTTAGTTGTGTCAGTACGGGTGATCATTGATGGGTTTAGTTATGCTTATTATGACGAAAGCCTCTTTGGTTCCATGTGCTGATATGATTAATGGACAGGACAATTTGGATTATACTCAAGGTAATTATAATGACATTTTTGACGTCATAAAGTCTAACACACTCCTAAGGATACATGTGTGACCAGTGGGAGATTGTAAGATTTATGGGTCACATATGTAATTAATTAATAAAGTGTGTTAGGGTCATTATATAATTAGCCAATAAACTAGGGGTCAAATAATATATAATATTTTATGGCTAAAGAGAATAATAGTTATGAAAATTAATAGTGTAGATACCAGGCAGTTTCTAATTTAATGAGGGGCTGAATTGGAAATATTGCAATTTGGGATATAACTAATAATAGTTATATATAGGGGTAATGGTCCCCAAGGCAAACACAACAAGACTATTCAGTTTCAAAATCCTAAAGGAGAAAATTCTCTGGTTCTCTCTATCCTCATCAAGAGAGCAAGGTCTTCAGGGTGTTTTGCTGAGGAAGATCACCCAACCCATTGGCTCTATCATCATCATCTCAGGATTTCATTAATGGCAATTCCCGCAGGTACGCTTCCGCCTTTGGCTATTCATCATGTAATTGACATGGATTGTTGAGCACAACGTTATTAAGGTTTTTTCAACATTTGGTTCTTGCAATTATAACATTTTTTAATTTTGATGTTCGTAAATTTTTTATTTTGTTCACATCTTTGTAAATATAGTTTCATTTTAAAATAGTTCTTCTATTAAACTTCCGTTACAAAAACTCTAACACCGTTAAACTTAAATATAATTAAAACATAACTTTTTTTCACTTAAAAATAATAAACCCCAATATAATTAAATTATCACATTTTTTAGCCTAAAATTAACTCCAAATATTTCATTGGTCTTCCCTAAATAAAACCTAAAATTAACAACTTCAAAATTGTTTCTTTTGAAATTGTTGGTTCAAGTTTAGAGCATCATCACTGACAAGTTAACTGCAAGATAACAATATAAATCATATTATAAAAGATAGCGACGCTGTTAAGATAATATCGGCGGGTTTCTTTTGAAATTGTTGGTTCAACATTTTTTTTGTTATTACCTTCTATAATAATCTTTCCAAGGGGAAATCCACTTTGGAGATTTCTTGGTTGACCAAAATTTTCAATTCGTTGATAAGATTCTTGGTGAAATTAGAACTACTAGAAATCGAATTGAAAATGTTAATCGAAATTGAGATATAATCGGATCTGATAATTGATGAATCAGAATACAATTTGTTGATAACGAAAACAATCAGTTTATCGTTTTGAACCAATTTCCAACCGCTAGTTTCAATTTCACTTTTTCCATCCATCGACGCAAAGAAAATTGAAGTGAATCACTTGAAAGAAGAAACAAACATTCACAATTTTATACTAATATTGTATTTGAAACCCTAACCCTAATTTACGCAGGAGTGTAGTTTTTTAGAGAAGAAGAATGAAACGTTTGAGGTTAATTTGAGGTTTTTTCAAGGAAGAAAAATGAAACATTTGTAGTTAATTTTAGGTTAAAAAAGATTATAATTTAATGGTTTAAATATGTATTTGGTGTCTGCAAGTATACCACTTTTTTATTTTATTCTCTATAAGTTTTTTTTGTGTGGATTTATCCCCTGTAAAATCAGAGACGATCAACTTTGGTCCCTAATGTTAAATCAACATTAAAAGAATGAGAATTTTCTAAAAACCCCTAAATTCTTATTTGATTTATATTCATATTTTCTTTATAAAATAGCACCAATTATTAAATAATCATTAAATAAATTTATTAATTAATAATATAAAACATTTTAATTTTTAGTATATCATAAAAGATGATGTGTTGGTGTGTATTTATAGGCAAACGTGTGATGGCAGTTTATTGGCTTTTTTTTTAAGAACCAAAATCAATTGTCTCTGATTTTACGAGGAATAAATTAAAAAAAATAAAAATTACAGTGTAAGCTACAAGGACTAAGATCTAAAAGTGGTATATTTGTAGGGACTAAAGACATATTTAAACCAGTTAAAATTAATTTTAGGTTAAAAAAGATTATAATTTAATTAGATTAAAATTTATTTTTAAGTTAAAAAAAAAATATATTTCAATTATATTTAGGTTTAATGGTGTTATAGTTTTTTAATAGAAGTTGGATAAAATAACTATTTTAAAATGAAATAATGTTTGCACGCACGCATGCACCATCGGGTTGAATTGGGTTGAAAATTTGCCTTTTAAATACAAGGCTTTTATGGAGGTGTTAGCTCTCACCCAAATGATGAAGAAATTATAGATTTAGCAACAAGAGATGTCTTCCTAGCTTTGAAGAACAGAGGATAAAATCCTACAACAATTGTCCTTACTGATGTGTGTTATACACTTAACTATTGTTATGAGAAAAGACAAGCAAATCTTTTGTTGTTTACCTGTTTTGTACGTCTGATTGGTGAATCATATGTTTGATAGTGGGTGCTAAAATTGTTGCTCTATCAATAATTTCAAGAATAGTTATGTTGACATAAAGGATAATCGAGAATGGGCTCAGAGATTGGTAAATCTTAATGAAAAAAGAGTTTGATGATATGCGAGATGACGAGAGGCAAAATAAGTAATATACCAATGTGGAACCTTCCCTAATGTGTCATTTATGGGGACTACAGGTTGCGTGAATTATAACCTTGTATTGAACTTGAGACAACTTGGATATCCCATCATTGAAGAACTAGTGCCAAAAGGGATAATCCCTTTTATTCTTTATGACATGAGTCCAAAAACATTGATGATTTGAGGAGAATACCTCAATCTTGGGATATGATAATCAGAAAAAGGAATGATCTAGGAAGTAGAAATTGTGATGCTAATGATTGCTACCGACAATGGGTTAAGAATAGAGTCCAAGAGATTAAGCTACCTTTTCGTCATACATATGAGGCAGTCGATGTATGCAACCCACTATTTATTATGAAGAGATTGAAATGCTGCAGGCGTCAATTCTAGAGGTGGAAAGAGAAAAGAAGAATTTGTGAGAAGAATTGATGGTAGTCCATTGCGCATATGAGATTGCCCAGTTGGAAAATGAACATAAGACAATTTCCGTTAAAAGATCAAATAAGTGAGCAAAGGTGGAGGAAGATCATAGGATCAAGCTTCAACACAATTTAAGAGCCTATGACGATTCAATATGTTTGAGAAGACAAAAAAGAGACCAAACACGAGAAGAGGTTGATAAATTGAGAAAATGGTTGAAGAAGAAGAAGAAGAAGAAGAAGAAGAAGAAGAAGAAGAAGCGGTTACCATGTACCAAGATGCATGATTGAAGGAACAAGAAGAGGCAAATATGTTAAGGATCCGAATGATGGATAAAGTGGAAGCAATATAAATGCTTAGGCAAGAAGGGATAATGTGGATGGATCGTTGTTAAAGACCTACTTTCATAGCCAACCAAGCCATTTAAAGGATCTACGTACTCCTAAGAGAAACATAAGCAAGCATAGTTCCATTTGCTGCATATGCTGAGATTATTACTTTCATTCAACATTGTAATATTTTGATAGAAGTAATGAAAGGTTTAATTTGTTGAGAGCAATAGAAACAATGTTTTTGAGTATAAAATTATGGCACTTGTACCCTTTTAATTATCAATGAATGAGTTTGTTTTGAGTTTTCTCCATGTATGGGTTTGGTTTTAATGCATGATTCAGAGAAGATGCTTGTGCCTAGGTTGTGAAAATAATGGTTCTCTAATACCCACATGCATGCATATAAATCTTCATTTATTAACTTGCATCACATGATCTTTCAAAAAAATAAAAAATATCAATAGAGTTGTTTCCCTAACACCCTTATCAGACTCACGCAAACTCCAAAATCATGGATGAACTTGAGCAAAACAAAGAAGTGACGATAATGGATGTTAGCCAATCAAAAGACAAGGTTGATTGAATCCTAAAGGCTATATAGGCTTTGGCAAGGAAGGATAGTACATATGAGAATTCTCCAACCGCATTTGAAGAACACCGAACCACCATTTCTCATCCACCAGGTTTTACCCTGACTACCTAACAATTTCGTATGACAACTATGCAATTTCCAATGTATGGTCTCCCACTTGGTTATACTCCACCCTTAATTATCAACCGCATGGACAACAACCCAAACCACTCAATAATCAATTTCCAAAGCCTAAACCAACCACGAATCCCATCTCCTCTGGGCTACGAGCCACCCTAAAACACTATCCCCTTGATTAAGATGAATTACAATGAGGTTAATGTTTGTGGCATTCACCCAACTGGTCCATGCTACATAAAGGATTGTGAATAGTTCAAGGAGTTTCTTTAAGAATTAATGGACATGAATTTCGTACAGATAAGTTGTGCAAAAAATGATAATCATGTGTCGACCATAGAGTCGTGCGTTGAAAATAATAGATCTTTCCTAAGATCATTGAAAATCCTCTATAGAAAAGAGGATCTTAATCGAACTCTACGTAGGCCGAATCTAATAATTGTCCAAGTACCAACCTCTTTTTCTTAACAAAATATTAAAGCGACACTGTAGAATTATGAAGTCACATCCTATTTGGCCAATCATCAATCCAGTGATAACTCTGAACCTAAAGAAGCTAATTCACCAATATTATTACTCCCTAAAATTTTAAAAGAGTGTCACTTAAAAAAAAAAATTCAAAACAGATATTGTTTTTTAGTTTTCACCGAGATATTAAATTATTTTTTCTATTGTAAATTATAATTGATATTAGTATAAATGATATGTGAACAAATGATAAGTGAAAATGATATGTGAACAAATTGGAAGGTCATTAATCATTTGCGAAATTAAATCGATCATCATAAAAAATGATACTAGTTACAAATTATTTACCAACAACATAGAGAGTTATAAAACCCAATAAAATAGAATAAGATGAATAATTTTAAGATATTCTCAGGCATATTTAGTGTGCTAAGTATGAAAAAGTCATTTCATCAGTAATTCTTAAACTTACCTGTAACTTATAGAACTAAAATCATATTTTAGTTATTACGATGAATTATATACCTAACCATATAAGATAAATTAACCTACTATATGTTAAAAGCCAATAATATTTTTAAAAATCCATTTACTAGATCGCTAAAGAGTGAGTCATTTGAGCGATACTAGTCCATAATAAAGTATGTTAAATGTAATGATCACAAGAAGTGTCATACTTACTATTCCATTACTAATTCCTCTTTACTAAAAAAATTCAGTCAACTCATTGTAAAATGGTATTTATTCTTTACTAAAAAAAATCCATCAAAATATATATATGATTCATCTCAATAATCTTATTTATCAACTAATTATTACATATATATATATATTACAACTTAAGAATACATGTGTGTAAATACAAGAACAAAATATTGTATTTAATTCACATATATCAAATCAAGTTTCTACAAAATGCACATTAAATATTTAGATCAATCATGAAAAATAGGAGTAATTTATAATTGTTTAGGTACCTAATTGGAGTCCAAGATATAAGATAGCTAAAATAAACCAAATCAATTAAGAATTACACGGGTCACTGAGACGACGATGATTATTGAATCCCCCAGAGAGGATTCGACTGACAGCTTCAAGGAGAAGAAGACATATGATTATTGAAGACGACGATGAGGGACATCATGATCAGGGGGAGCCTTCTATAGTGCATGAGGAAGATGTGGTACATGGGCAGGTGGATATACATGAGCATATGATGCACGAGCAGGTGGATGTACATGAGCAGGAGAAGGCTGCACCTGCTCATGAGGGAGAGCATATGGAGGAGGAACATGATGGAGCTGAGAGACCTGGTGAGCTGACACGGTATCCTGGAGGACCTTATGATTTGTCTGTCCTTACACGATACCGTTATCATGTTTCAGCTAGACTATGGTTTGGTGAGGTATATTAAATTAATTATTACTTATAATGCATTAAAAATATTTAAATTAATTAATATTTGTTGTCTAAATTTAATTTTAATGTCATATATTTTTTTTTGTATACAGGAGCGACCATTGCTGAAAATTGTTGCGCATGGGAAGAAAATGCAACAATTTACTCCGCCGGTACTTCCGCGACCCATAGAGAATTGGGTGAATTTGTCAGGTCTGAATCCATTACAACAGGGTAATTTGAAGACGATCGGCAACAACTTGATATCTGCGTTTGTTGAAAGATGGCATTCCAATGCATCGTCATTTCACATGCCATTTGGTGAAATGACAATTACTTTGGATGATGTTGTCAATCTTCTCGGATTGCCTATTAGGGGTGAGTTCTACAGTCCACCCGATGTAGATAGAGTAACGGCATGTAATCTTGTCGTCCATCTATTAGGAGTGACCACATAAGAGATCTGGGAGGAGACCAAAAAGACTAGAGGTGCGCATTATAGACTGGATTGGTTGAAGGAGGTCTTTAGAAGGCAGTGTGCAGCAGAGAGGTTTGATTGTGCTGCTAGGGCATATCTGTTGAATTTAGTCGGGAGTACTATTTTCGCTGATAAGAGTCATACTCTAGTTGATGCGAAGTACCTTCCTTTATTCAGATATTTAGACGGTACAGATAAATATGCACGGGGTACTGCTGCACTAGTGGTGCTTTATGACTACCTCTTAGATGCCTACTATTATGACACCAAACAGTTAGGTGGATATATGACGCTGCTTCAGGTATCAATTATATTTTAATATTAATTATTTATTTAATTTATTTTTGTTGTATTTAATTGTTAGCATTAATTTATTAATTTAACTTATTTATGTTATATTTAATTATTAGTATTAATTATTTAATATTTTTATTTGTAACAGTGCTGGATTTACGAATGAATAGATCGTGCTACAAACAAGGCAAGCATAAGGTCGATGAATACATAAGTATTATTGATGCATTGACACCTGCAGATGTTATATGGAGACCATGGGAGAATCATAGGGGTGTCATTCCTTTTGATGATATCACGTTTTATACTGGTCACATCCGATTATGCAGCACTGTAGTGAAATATCTACCAGATAGGTGATTGAGACAATTTGGATATATCCAATATATTCCTTCACCGCCACTTCCAGATCCTGCTAGATTATTTGATGTAGATGTGGAATGGTTGGGATATGTGACGCCAGTGACAGAGCTATTTCACAAGCTTCGTCCAGCTACAAATCCATCTGAGTGTGAAGATGGATATTTGGAGTGGTTCTATCAGGTGTCTCATCCACTGCTGGTGCGACCAGATGGTGTACCTTAGGTCCCACGTTATAGTGTACCGCCCACCAGTGCAGATGCTTCTAGTTCACAGCCGCTATCTATCCTACAGCAGATCGGTGATCTTATACAATAGGGGTTGAGTCAACATCAAGCTAGTCCAGATGATGAGTTGTATATTCACTTTTATAAAGCTTTGTATTTATCACGTAGTCATACTAGTTAGTAGTAACACTTTTGATGAACTATTGTTATGTCGGTTATTTTATGAACACTTTTGATGAACTTTTGTTATGTCGGTTATTTTATAAACATTTTATCAAACTTTGACTTTATGTGATTATTTAACTCTCTGTGAAATTGATCCGGGGTCTATATCAAACTTTGACTTTATGTGATTATTTAACCATGTTATAAAACTTCGATTGTGCTATCGAGTTATCCAATTTTGATTCATATTCATGTTCAAACTAGATAACTGATCCATGTGTATTGTAGTATACGATTGAACCTCATCATCATAGTGCAAAACATACAATTGTGCCTGCTCCCATTCTGTCCTTGATATAGTCACTAGTCTCTTTCCAATTATCCCTTCTCCTGATATTCTTACTGAATGACGAGACATGGGAAGCCCTATGGATTCAACATTGGACAGATATTCAGTACAAAATTCAGCAACTTCTTCGACAATGTATTGTTCAGCAATACAACCTTCTGGTCGACTTCTACTTTTTACGTACCCTTTTACAAAGTTGTATCTCCTTAACAAGATGAACAGTAAGGAGAACCATTATATCAAAAAACGAGGGTGGGAAATACATTTCAAGCTCACACAAAGTAACAACAATTTTCCTCTGCAATGTCGATAATTTCTAAGGATCGATCATTTTACTACAAATTTCCCTGAAGAAGAAACATAATCTAGTTATGGCTCGTCGAACTTTTTCAGGTAAAATGGAACGTATACCTATTGGTTGCAAATGATCCATTAGAATATGACAATGTCTTATATACAATGACTTTCAATATGACATTTCAAAGAAAATTGACTTTTTCTTCCACCCAGTTTTGACCAGCTCTCCCGCAAAAGGTTTGCCAAATTAATTGGTCAAACCTTGTACTTTTTCAAGTATTTGATATCTAGTTAGTGCAAAAGGAGCCAATACAAGAAATCCCTTCATTTGTGGCCAACTTTACAAATATTTTGTGGCCGAAAAAAACCCTCACAAATTAGTGACCGAAAAAGCCTCACAAATGCAAAAATTCAAATTAGTCTTTATTTGTGACTGAAAAAACCATCACAAAAGACTTAAAATTTAGTTGGATTTTGTGGCTGCCTAAGCCCTCACAAAATCACAACGTTGTTATTTTGTGAGGGCTTAGGCCACCACGAAATCCAGCTAAAATTTAAGTCCTTTGTGAGGACTTTTTCAGCCACAAAATCAACCCTTTGTGAGGGTAAAGGCCGCCACAAAGGCAAGTCGTTTGCGGCCGCCCAGGCCGCCACAAAAGCATTGATCCGTTGCACTTTGTGGCTGCAAAGGCCGCCACAAATTCCCATTTTCCTGTTGCACTTTGTGGCTGCCCAGGCCGCCACAAATGCCTTATTTTCTGACCGTTAAAGCCGCCACAAATTTTCATTGTACCATTGGATTTTGTGGCTGCTTTGACCTTCACAAAGGATCAACCATTTTCTATAAATATCACTTCACCCCTCTTATCATTTTTCACTTCTACCTTCTCTCTAAACCTTCTTTTTAAATTTTCTCTCCACCTTCTCTCTACAAAAATTATTTCTCCAAGCTTTTTTTTTACTATCTTGAAGTTTGGTAAGTTTATATTATATATTTAGTTTTTTAATTTTATTTTTGATTTGAAGTTATTTATTTAATTAATATTATTGAATTTTTATTTTGACAATGGTGATATTGTGTTTACTTCGAAGAGTTCTCAGCCCTGTGAAAACTTCAAATCAGACACTACCCGACATGAAGTTAGTATTTTATACAATTTAAATATAGATTAGTAAAATATGTGATATTATAAATATATTTATATTATTTTTAAAATATAGATTTGTAAAATATGTGTTATTATAAATTTATTTAAAAAAAAAATAGAAATTATGTTGTTTACATAATATATGATAAATACAAATTTGAAACACATGTAAAACTTATTGATTTTAATATAACTATTTTTTAAAAAAAATATTATTCAAATTGATGATATTAATACTTGTTGTTAGTTATTAAAAAGAGTTAAGTAGTTGTGTTCGTACAAAAAATTTATATACTTTAACAGTCTCTATTTTTGTTTATATATATAAGGAGTTATTTTATGAAAAAGTTCATTAAACATCATTTAAAATTTTATTTTGGTTTATATAATTATAGTCTTGGTAATAATTTATTATGTTCCGTTATCTTCACATCAACTTCCTCACCAGATCAAACTGCATATCGACCAACTATGCCAACAGCTGACTTGATCAGACGAGATTTAAATCAACCTCAACCAGTTATGGCTTCTCCTTCGACTAGTGGTGGTGTAATTGAAGATGAAAACCAATTTCAAACCATGATGTCTCCTCTAGCACAAATTAATAATACTTGTGAGGGACTTCTGTCGTCGGGTAACATTCCAACAAAAAATGATGGTGAGAGTGGAGCTGATCAAAGGAATTATTATGAGAATTGATGTATTTGAATAATTTCATAATTTTATTTTTGGTTTGTTTGAACACATTTATCTTGTCCTAGTTAATTATTGTGTGTTTAATTTTTGGTTTGTAAGACATGA
>NC_021162.2:18279497-18295886 GCF_000331145.2 Cicer arietinum | reverse complement strand
TTTACATTTATATTCATATTAATTTATTATATATAATATTATTTTGTAGTATTAATTTTGAATATTTATTTTTTAATTTGGAACATCCTTTTGCGGCGGCCCAAGCCCTCACAAAATATTTATTTTTTAATTTGGAACATCCTTTGTGGCGGCCTAAGCCCTCACAAAAGGAAGCATTTGTGGCAGCCTGAGCCCCCACAAAAGATTAATTTCAAAAGGAATGCATTTCTCCACCCACGATATTGATGACTATAAGGTAAAAATCTACGATGTACAAGAAATACATTCTTCTTACAATGTTTCAACTGCATCCAATTTGTACTCTCTTCACATATAGGATATGCACACTGACCTTTAATGCTATATCCTGATAAATTACCATATGCTGGAAAATCATTAATTGTGCCGAACAACATAGCCCTCAAGTTGAAACATTCTTTCTTATACCCATCATAAACTTCCACACTTGTCTCCCACATATTTTTTAAATCTTCAATTAAAGGAGTCAAGTATACGTCGGTATCATTCCCCAGTTGTTTGGGTCCAGAAATTAACAGAGACAACATCATAAACTTACACTTCATACATAACCATGGAGGTAGGTTGTAAATCAACAAAATCATAGGCCACGTGCTGTGTGAGATGCTTTGAAGATCATGTGAATTCATTCCATCAATAGAAAGTGCAAGTCATAGATTTCTTCACTCTATCCTGAATTCATGATACTCGTGATCAATTTTTGCCCATTGTGGAGAATCTGCAGGGTGTCGAAACTTTCCATCTCTAATTCTTTCATCTGCATGCCATGTCAACTGTTTTGAATCTTCTTCGTTGCGATACATGCGCCTAAATCTTGGTATTATAGGAAAATACCACAAGACTTTTGTTGGAGTAGATTATTTCTTCTTATATCGAGAGACATTGCATTTCAGACACGCCTTTAGTAATTCATATTAGTTTCGAAATAAAATGCAATCGTTAGGACACACATGAATCCTTTCGTAACTCATGCCAATAGAGCACAAAATTCGTTTAGCCTCGTAGGTTAGACTAGGAAGTTCATTATCATATGGCAACATATCTTTAAAGAGTATTAATAATTTTGTGAAGCTTTTATCAGACCATCCATTACTCGCTTTTAAGTTGTACAACTTTAATATCGCCGACAGTCTTGTGAATTTCGTACAACCATTATATAATGGTTTCTCTGCATCACTCAACAAACTCTCATACATTTTAGGACAATCCTGAAGATCTTCTTCAACTGCTTTTGCAATCTCCTCAACTCGGTCTAGCTCATATGTATCTGTGTCGAAATCAGTTAAAGCATATGTCGAACTATTCTCAAAATTAATGTTTCCTTTTTTTTTTCTCACCATGTCTTATCCAACATGTATAGCTTTGATCAATTGCATGTCATACTAAATGTCCTTCCAATTCATCTGCTCTAACGCGTTTTCCAAAACAACATTTTAAACAAGGACAAACGATTCTATTTGGATCTTTTGCATTCTTCACTGCAAACTCAACAAACTCCTTCACTCTATTTTCATACTCTTTTGACAATCGATTGGAAGACATCTATTTTTGGTCCATATTATATGACCTATATAAATGTTGTTACACAAATAATAAGCTACTGATAACATTATACCAATATATAGTACACATATCTAATATTGGAAAATGGAAACCAAGGTCCAAGTCTGATTTCAAAACAGAATAGATCAACAAATTTCAAAAAAGAATAGATTTTATATGATTTATTATGTAACAATTTATTAGTTTTAGTGACAACAACAAATTAATAAATACAGTACCTGAGACAACGTATCCAATTTTTTATAAAGGAGGAGCAGTAGATGGTCGCACAGTACGTAGAGGAGAGGAGGGTTCCCAGAGTAGAGGAGATGAGGGTTCGTAAATTTGTTTTAAATTTGTTTTTATTTATTTAAAGTAAATGATTTTTATTTAAAGTGAATGATTTTACAGCGCTTGTATAATAAGCGCTCTAATAGGTCCTTTAATTATGTGAAAGCGCAAGGCTTTTACAAAGCTTTCACAAAAAGCGCTTTAAAGGCCATGTAACATAAGGTGGGAGCGCTACATTTTACCGCGCTTGTGTTTAAAGCGCACAAAAAGCGTTGTAAAAGCTATGGGAGAGTGCTTCAATTTACAGCGTTTTTACAAAAAGTGATGTAAAAGGGTTGTCATTATGTGCAAGCGCTATGTGACCCTATATGACCCTACAACAACGCTTGTCAAAAAAGCGCTGTTGTATCGTCCGTTATTTTTAAAAAATTCTACAACAGTGCTTGTATTTAATAAGCGCTTTAAAAGACGCGCTATAAAATGTCATTTTTGACGTAGTGTCGTGTCCTATCCAAATTATCCAAACGTATATCAACCATATAACTTGAACTTTATGTCTTACTTTGTTGGTATTTATTGGTATTAGAGAATAAACCGTCAAATTATTGAGCATGAGATAGCGCTCCACAATGCATAGTACCTACCACCCTTATAATTCCCCCGAAGAAACAAAATGAAAACATTACAATAAATTTACTCATAGTATTTTGGGATGAATTTGAGATATATCCTAGCACATTCAAGTGTTGACAATGACATACATGGAAAAGAAAAAGAAAAGAGACAACCATTCTCTAGGATTTCTTAACATAAAATAAATCAAGCATTAGTTAATATAGTTATAATGAAAATATATACAAGATAATTAAAATGTCTAAAATACCTTTTGTAAGACCCATAATTTTAAAGTACCCTTTATGTATTTTTGGTGTATTTGGGATTTTGACTCGGAGGCTTTTTAGCCAAAGTTAATAATTATTTGGAGTTTTTATATTCAAAAAGATATTTTGTTGCCGATTAGAACTTCTCGTCGATAAATAAATTGAATTAACTGCGGTGAATCCTTTACGGATAATTTAATGCGTTTCGGGTGAAACGGTAATTTAACAAATATCTAGATGTTTTGAGATATTTGTTAAGTTATATTTATTATCTATATATGTTTGTTTGGAGGGAAAAAGAAAGGAAAACTAGAAGGGAGGAAAAGGAAAGGAAAATAGTATAAAAGGAAGGAAGGAAAAAGGAAGAAAGGAAAAACAAAGGAAAGAAAAAGAAAGGAAGGAAAATTCGACTTTTCCATCTTCTTCCTATGATCAACCGTGACCCATTTTTCCTCCTCCTCCCATTTTCATTTTCGTCGCTTTCTTTTCTTCAAAACTAGTAACCCAAGGTTGGGTGAGAGTTAGAACAAGGATTTCGCAACTCCACTCTTCCTCTTCGATTCGAAAACGAAGAAAAACGGTATTTGAGATCCAAACACAAACCCCTCCGTTTCTTCTAGATCCAAGCTTCATTTCGCGAAGAGTTAGAAGGGAAAGTTGCTCACTACCACGCCACGGTGCTAGGAGACCAATTTGGAGGCGACGTTGCGAGCAAAGATTTTACCGGCTTTACTCGCGGTACCGGAAAACCACGTTGAAGCTAACGTTAAGGTAAGGGCTCCTTCCAAACTTTTAGTTGCATTAGGGACTTATCTGTGGTTGTGTGGGAAGGAATTTGTCAGGGTTCGATGTATTGATTTGGGGAAAAACGAATCTAATGCATTATGGGTAAAACCTTAGAGTTAGATTTTGGTTATATGGATGAATGTTCTGTGTTAAACGAACCTAAAATCACTTGTGTATGATTATGAGTAAATGAAATTGATGTGTTTGAGTGTTATGTTGTGTTGATTGTGTTCGTCGTGTTTGACGTGTTCTAAGTTAATACCGATGAATTTGATGTGTTTTGGTGGGCGTTGTGAATTGAATTCGATAAAATGTTTTGAGTTGGGTTTGTTGTGAAATTGGAAAACCATTAGAGTTAAACGAGTATTAAAAATGGGGAATCTTTTAATACCTCGGTTTACTTAATGTGCATTTGAGGAAAATGTTTAAGTTAACTGGGTATTAAGAATGGGGAATCTCTTAATGTCTCGGTTACTTAATGTTTGTTTTGAAAATCACTTCAGTAAAGGAGTATTAAAAATGGGGAATCTCTTAATGTCTCGTTTACTGAATGTTTTGGGTGGAAATCGTTTAAGTCAAAAGTATATTGAGAATGGGGAATCTCTTGATATGTCTGTTTGCTGAACGTTTTGTTTTGAAAATCATTAAGATAAATCAGTATTAAGAATGGGGAATCTCTTAATGACTTATTTATTTAATGTTGTTTTGAAAATCGCTTAAGTTAAATGGGTATTAAAAATGGGGAATCTTTTAATATCTGCATTTGCTTAACGATTATTGTGGATTGAGTCTGTGTATGCTCATGCATTTCATTTTGGTAAATTGTGTTGACCCGTGATAGGTGACACCTTGGTAAACTGTACTGACCCGTGATAGGTGGTATGTTTACGATTTACATTTTCCCTGGTTTAAGTTAGATGAGAATTAAGAATGGGGAATCTCTTAATGTCTCGTTTACTCGTGTATGTTTTGGTAAGTTGTGCTGACCCGGGATAGGTGGCACCTCGGTAAACGGTACGGACCCGTGATAGGTAGTACGTTTACGACTTACGTTCCTGAGGGAATTGTGTTTGTCCGCGAGAGACTACACCCTGTTGATTTGTGAACTGTTGGTTCATTTTGTTTGTGTAGTAATGTGTTATAAATGCTAAGTGTTATGTTTTGGAATTTGGTGATAACATGTTTGATTGCAATACCATTTCGAAATCCATGATGTCGTAGTAATTGTGTTATCAGTGTTAAGTGTTAAGAATTGGGATTATGCATGAATGTGATTGAGTTAGTTTATGAATTTTTGAAAGAATACACAGGTAAATCGATTTCCCAATCGATTGGATGGTAAACAGGGACTTGGCCAAATGGACAAAATCGATTAGCCAATCGATTTTGTAATCAGTTTTCGAAAATCCTTTACGAAATCGATTGCCCAATCGATTGGGCCTAAGTCAGGGACTCATCCATATTCGACCAAATCGATTTGGAAATCGATTGGCCATTAAGTCAGGGGCTCAGCTATCCTGTCAATCGATTGCCCAATCGATTGAATCAAGCCAGAGTTCAAAATTTCACTAAAAACCTTCAGGAAATCGATTTGGAAATCGATTGGTATTAAGTCAGGGGCTTAGTCATCCTGTCAATCGATTGCCAAATCGATTGATTCAGCCCAGGATTCTGTTTTCATTAAAAACCTTCACCCCAATCGATTTCCCAATCGATTGGCTCAGTGAAAATCCTCAGTTTGAGTTAGATGATTGATTACTCATTAACTTATCCATCTCTTGTTTTGTTATGTGTTAATTAGGAGATTGAGAACTTCATTTTACTTTCATTATTGACTGGCAAAGTATTGTATGAACTTTTCGCATATTGAAAATCCTGTTAAGGTGCATGCTTAGTTGAAAAGTCATTTTGAGCATTTAAAAACTTAATTGCTATGTGTTAACTGTTATTTTTTTGGTTGGTGACCCTTTACAATTATTGTGGAAATCTGGGCTTTGCCCTCAGATGAGAGTCAGGACGGTCCTACCGGTTCGTACCCTACGGTCGGGAATGGAGATGGGAACGCTTGACTACAGTTACGTTAGGAGGATCTCACGGGGCGCGTGGTGATACTCAGGGTGTATAGCTTTTTGGTAGGATGATCAGATTAGGATGATGTATAGGGACTAGGTGTCCTTCTTTTTGGATTGGAGTATCCTTAGTTTGGAAAACTGTACTTATACTAATTTTGTCAGTTTGACATCTTATTCGAATGGGTTCCATGTACCATTTGTTGTTGTGTAAATGTTTTGGATTTATAATTGGAGAAACTTTTCCGCTGCTTGTAAATTATAATGACTCAATTATTTATCCAAATGCATTTTCTTGTTTATTTCTCTATTTCAGTTTAATTTCTTTTGAAAAAAAAAATATACCCTCGCTTTGAAAAACGGGGTGTTACACCTTTACTATTAATATATAATAACATTATCTAACATCTCCCCTCAAACTAACCATGCATTAACATGGAGCATCGATAGTTTGTCAACTAAAAAACTAAAACGTTTAATAAAATGCATTTTTGTGAACAAATCAGCAATTTGTAAAGAAGAAGAGACAAACTGTAGAGTAATGGTTCGATGTTGAAGATGACGACGAGTAAGATGACAATCAATCTCAATGTGTTCGGTGCGTTTATGAAAGACCAAGTTATGAGTAATTTGAATAGCACTATTGTTATCGCAGTGTATCAGAGTTGGCTCAAAAAGATAGATACTCATATCAGACAAAAGGCAACACAACCAAATTATTTCAGTAGCAGTGGATGCCATAACACGATACTCAACTTCTCTAGAAGAGTGAGAGACAATGTCTTGTTACTTACTCTTCCAAGAAATAAGAGAGTCTCTAAGAAAGATACAAAACCCTATGGTGGATTTACGATATATGGTGTCACTGGCCCAACAACATTAGAATAAGCACGTTACTCCAATGAGGATGACGATGGAAAGAGAAGGCTTTGAAATTGAGTTCCTCGATGATAATGAAGAATACGAAGAACTGATGCCCAATGTATTGTTGTGGGAGAGACAAAAAATTGCTAACAACATGAACAACATAACGAATGTCAGGTTTGGTAATCATAAGATACACTAAGATAGATGTCAACCAAAGTACGATACAAAGTAAGATCTGGTAAAGGAACACCATTCGAGGGAGCATATTTCACATTCAACTCAAGAGGAGTATCTGCTGCTCTAGTATCAGAAAGAAGAATCTGGTTAAAAATTTTGGAAATGTACTTGGATTGATAAAAAAGTTAGCCTCTAGGAGAGTAGGTAACTTCAATCCCCAAGAAATAGCGAAGAGTTCCCAAGTCCTTCATCTCAAACTGCTTGGCTAACTGCAATTTCAACTCATTGATTCCACTAACATCGCCACCTGTAATAATCATATCATCAACACACAGAGAAAATATAATGCGACCATAAGTGGTGGACCTTATAAACAATGCAGAATCATGTTCATTAGAGCGGAAACCAAGAGAAGTAATCACAATATATAATTTCTCAAACCAAACTCGAGGAGCCTATTTAAGACCAAATATAACATTTTTTAACTTACATACTTCCCCTTGATTATGAGAAACACCTTGTAGAGGAAGCATATAGACTTCTTCATCAAGCTCACCATTTAATAAAGCATTTTTGACAACCATTTGGGAAATATGCCGTTAACGAATAGATGCAACTGCAATAAGAGTAAGAATAGTGATCATCTTGGCTACAAGAGCAAGAGTTTCTTCATAATCCATACCATATTGTTTAGAGAATCCCTTAGCAACAAGATGTGCTTTGTAGCGCTCAACTGAACCATCAGACTTAGTTTTGATCTTGTATACCCAACGAGACCCAATAGCACATTTTCCAAGAGAAAGAGGTACTAATTCCTGAGTATCAATTTTGTGCAATGCAAAGAGTTCTTCTGCCATAGCCTACTCCCAAAGAGGATCAAGAAAAACCTCTGTATAGGAAGAGGGCTCAGACAAACTGTGAGTAGAGGTCAAGAAAGAAGAAAACAAGGCCGGGTAAATGGAATAGACAAAATTAGGTAACTGAGTAGACTTACGTTGACGAGAGGGGTAACGAGGAGGATCAACAATTGTAGGATGTGGTTGGACAGCCGAGGGATAAGAGGGATGTCATCATGTGGAGTAGTAGTATTTATCTTGCAATTCTCAATATTACAATCACTAGAAGTGTTATCACTCGGACTAAACAAATCAACATGGGTTAGTTCAGAACTCTTAGTAATCTGAGAATAAGAGGAAACAAAGTAAAAATGGATGTGCTCAAGAAAAACAACATTACGAGAAACATAAAGTTTTCTTGCATGAAAAACAACGATAACCCTTTTGACCATCCCCATAACCAAGAAAAACACACATGGTTAAACGAGAAGACAACTTACTGTGCTCTACTTAACGGCGAAGTACAAAACAAGTAGAACCAAATACTTTCAAAGAATAATAATCAGGGATAGAAGTATACAATTTTTCTAAGGGAGACAAACTTGATATGATAGAGGATGTAATTCTATTAATAGCATGAACAATAGTAAGAACTACTTCTCCCCAAAACTCACTAGGAACCGAAGCAGACAACAAAAGGGAATGATCAGTCTCTATAATATGACGGTGTTTCCTTTCAACAACTCTATTTTGTTGAGGAGTATCAGTACAAGTTGTCTAGTGGAAGTTTCCATCATAAGCAAGTAATTCAGAGAATTTATTAACGTATATTCACCACCTAAATCACATATGTCGTATGGTGAGATGCTCTAGAATCAAGAATCCATATGGAATGAGATATACCTGACATACTAGAGGAGTTCAAACCTTTATAAGAAAAGGCAGACATGACATGTGATTGAGTGGCAAGAAGCTTTTGAAGCTGTTATGCAATATCAGATATTTGGGAAGCAGTCTCAGATGCGGATACAAAACCAGAACTAGAGCCAATGGTAGGAGAAGCAGAAGCAACAACATTGGACGATAGCCCCTAAAATTCTTTATGTGCTCTCCCCTAAAATTCTTTGAAGAGAATCATCCTTAGTAAAAAAAAAAATCGAAGACCGCCCCCCCCCCCCCCCCCCTGAAATTCTTATGTTTGTTGAGGGAAAAACCTTTTTGGTGTATGTTTTAATGACAACAAATCTTATAGAATAAATGATTAAGTTTTATGAATGGTGGTCTACAAACGATTGCGCTTGAGTTTTGTTTAAGGAACATGAATTGCATAAGTGAACAAGCAAGAAGCCATTCATTTCATCAAAGTGCATAAGTATCCAATCAATATAATGAAATAATCTCAAAAGGAATGTATCATATATCAATCATCCAAGATAATGATTATTACATCTTCAGGAAGAAGATGGTCAAATACATTCATACAACAATCAATAATCATATACTATGCTATAAATCAAAAGCAAAATCATTTGAAAGAAGTAAGATCAAGTCTGAGAAACGAAGAACATTCTTGACAACATTCTGAAAAACGAAGATCATTCTTGACAACATTTTGAAAATCCAACAACAATCTTGTTTACAAAGAACAAAGTATTGTTTAAATCAAGATTGATTTGGGCTACAAAAATATATCAATCTACATTTCAAATCACCAGTATTCATTATAAAGGAACAAAATTATATACTTAAGATCATTTTGGACAGATTCTTTTCATAAGATCAAAGCAATGCATCAAGAATAAAAAGCAAGACTAATCCCCAAAGTTGATGGCTATAGTAAGCAAGTACAAACTTGACATAAATGATAAAGTCATTGCATCACTGACACATGTACAGAACATAAAAGCTTGGCACACAACAACTGTCAGAATTGTCAAAATCCATCAATCACTGAAAACAGAAACAAAGAACGTTCTCCATTTTCACAACTTTAATCCAAGAACGTTTTTACATCTCAAATCACCAGTATTCATTACAAAGGAACATAATTATATACTCAAGATCATTTTGGACTGATTCTTTCCATAAGATCAACAAAAAGCAAAGCAATGCATCAAGAATAAAAAGTAAGACTAATCCTCAAAGTTGATGGCTTAAGTAAGCAAGCACAAACTGGACAGAAATGATAAAGTCCCTGCGTCACTGACACACGTACATAAGAAGAAAAAAAAGCTTGGCACGCAACAGCTGTCAAAATTGTCAAAATCCAGCAATCACTCAAAACAGAAACGAAGAACGTTCTTTGTTTTCACATTTTTGGAAGAGCAAAATCTGTTGTAATTTAAGATTGATCTGAGCTACAAAAGTACATCTATCTACACTACAAAACATCAATATTCATCACTGAAGAAGTTAATAATCTACATAAGATTGTTTTAGATAGATTCGATCAAAGAGGATCAACAAAGGCAAAGCAAAACATCAAGATCAATCTTCAAATTGATGAGCTATGAGAAAAGACAACCATGACAACAAGGACACTGTTGCTGCACCTTTATTCCTAAACCACATCATGTTTCTGAGGCAAAGGATTCACACATAACAACTGTCAAAGTTCAGCACTCAAATAAAACAAAAACGAAAGTTCTGTATAAATATGACTCAAAATAGTGTCAACTGATATTTGACAACTCATTCACTCACTCATTCACATTTTCCATGAGACCCGAAAGCAAGAACGTTCTTCGTTTGTCAAGAACATTCTAGACAGTAAATAAATACATGTTTAATTGCTTTAAAATATATATGTAACTTGGGAAGTGTGTCCAACGGATATATTTATTTTAAATTGAATATTCAAAGCCTTTTGACATCTATAAATTGAAGATCAATTGGAATATGAAGGCAAGAGTTCAATTTAAAAATCTACCAACGCTTGTTCATGTAACAAGTGAAAAAAACTCTTCAAGCAAACTCCAACTCTCTTCACTATATCTTTGTATCATTATTTATTGAGTTTGTCTTTCATTTATCTCAAACAAGTGTTGAGAAGTTTCAAGATCCCAAACATTTTTATCATACACATCATTTGTAAATCAAGTCTATCTTTTATGTTAGATTGAGTGTGTTTGTAAAAATCCTTTCAAGGCTGAAAGGTGATTGTAAAAATCCTTTCCAAGTTGAAATGTGAAGATTCTAACAAATCAAGGTTGATCTGGATTGGTGGTTTAAAAACCAAGAACGTTCTCCATTTTGAACACTTAGTTAAAAATCTCACGGCTGTGAGGACTGGATGTAATCCGAGTTTGGTGAACCAAGATATATCTTGGTGTGATATCTCTTTGCTTATCTTTATTTATTTCTAGTCTTTTGATTATCAAATTAAATAGATAAATTAAATTGTTTGTTTTTCACTAACCAAGAACATTCTTCGTTTTCTATTTTCATAACCAAGATTAATCGAGTTAAATTCTTTATGTTTTAACAGGAAATTTTAAAAAGGTGAAATCACAATTCAAACCCCTCTTTCTTGTGATTGACATTGTTACTTCAATTGGCATCAGAGCTCTGGCTCTAAAGTTTGAGCACTTAAGAGTGCAAGAGGAAAAGATTTAGGAAGAAGAAGTATTGTCAGAAGCTAACATGTGATTGATGGAAAACTTAGAAAATAATGAGGTAACCATCTCTAAACTGTGTCCTTCATGTGAACAAATGGAAAAAAAATTTGACAATCTTTCATGTGATTCAAACTATCTTGCTCAAGCTATGATTGACGAACTCAGTAAGGTCATTCAAAGTCTGCAACAATCTCATCTAAAAATGGTTGAGCAACAAAAGATTCTTGATGAGATAACCTTACAAAATCATATTCCAGAATGTTCTAAAACTAAGGAAGGAAACACATCTTTAAAAATAGAAGTTCTTGATTTGAAAAATGATTTAACCAACTTGGTAAAGACCAATGAAACCTTTCTAAAGAACATGATATTTGAAGAAGGGATATTTTGACAACGATGATTTACGTTTCAAAACTTTTTTGTGTCCAAAAAGAAGGGTGAGAAAGGTAAAATAAGATGCTCTTACTGTAACAAAATTGAACATCTTGATTCCATATGTTTTTACAATAAAGGGGATAAAGAATTCAAAGCAAAACGATTTCCAAAAAAGGAAGAACGTTCTTCGTTTTTTCATTCATGTGAACAATGTTCTTGTCTCATATCAGAACTTTCTCCAAGAATAAAAAATAAGTGTTTTTACTGTTCAAAGAGAGGTCATATTGAATGAAATTGTTATCATAAGAAAAAATCTTCTAGAAGAAGATATACTAACCATCAAGGACCTAAACAAATATGGATACCAAAATCATTACTAACTTGTGATGTAGGAACATCATCCAACAATCAAGAAAGAACATTGATACATGAACAAGGCATGCTCAATATACATGAATGGAAAAGTATGGTGTCTCCTCTGATTACAAACATTTGAAAAGTCTATAGCCTTTGGAAACATTAACAAATAAAAGGTACATGTATCATTAGTTAAAATAATTTTTGCATAGATTAAGGATGTTTGATATGTGAAAGATAACTTTGTAAAATTGATTTTTAAGTTATTTTTTAAAAACCCCACATAGCTGATGTAAAATAAACACCATCATGTTTCAGTTTAAATAAAAATCACTATGTTTTATACTTAGATGAATTACCAACAAAATCATGTTTTTAAGAGTTTTTAAAAAGATTTGTCATTTCTATAAGAAATGATCAAGGGAAACTTGAATATTCTTCAAATAATTCTTTAATGAAAATGATATTTCACATGATTTGCTTGTCAAAGAACTTTCCAACAATATGAAGTTGTTTTTAAAAAAATTAGTTACAAGAAATGGCTAGAATAATTTTAAAATGAATCAAGTGTTGAAAAATAATTTTGGGGAGAATCCATAAAAATTGTTTGTCATGTTTTTAGTCTTGGAAAATATCTTTAATATACATTCATATGAATTTATTGAAAAATAGAAAGCAAAACATGTTTTGTCTGATAAAGAAAGTATGGGCATATTTGTTTTAAAATGTCATCAAAGTTTATTTTCTGAATACTCTACAAATATTATAGAATAAAATCTCAAGAGCCAAACTAGATATGGAATTATGCATATTATGTTTGATGATTATGTTGATTGTTATGATGAAAAATAGGATGGTGATGAAAAATAGTTAAAATGTTAAATTTGGATAAATCAAAAAGTTGGTAATGTTCAAATATCATCTCCAAAGTCTGATCATGTAGTGGCAAAACAAAAAAATCTAAGAAAAATATCAATTTAAGCAAAAAAGTTCATACTAGGATATTCTCCACAAAGAGGAGAACATTCTCCACAAAGGAGAACATTGTCCACAAAGAGAAGAACATTCTCCACAACAGCAGAATGTTCTTGACAATTTATATGTTTTATCCAATCAAAACTAATGTCTTCCATCATGATGATATGGTTGAAGAACATCAACAAGTTCTAAAATAAGTTGGAACCATTTGCTTTTGGTACTCCTATACCTACCTCACTTCTTACCCTTCCTCCAAAACATCTCCTCATGATCAAATTATTGGAAGAACAAATTGGGAGGGATTTATTAGTGATACCAAAACTGATATTGGAGGTATAACTACAACCGTTGACATGCCTCTGAACAATCATCTAAGAATTGTGTGTATTGTGGAGGATGTGGCAAAAAAGGGTATTATGTGCAACAAGTGCTTGTCTATGGTGAGGCTGTTCGTATGCCTAGTATAATTAATGTGCATTGATAGCGTTTCAGCAAGTGTACTGAATCGTTGCAAGTAATAATAAAACGGTAGTATCGAGTGTCGAACTCAAGGATTGCGTTTTACTATTGAATTATATTTAGTTACTAAAATTGAACAAAAGGTTCCCAAGTTGATTGAAATAATATTTAAAATTGACAGCAGTAGTAAAATTGATCTTTTATAAATTGAGAAAAATGTCAGGGATGAGTTTCACTTCGAATCCAACCTTGGTGTCTAATTTGATCATAGTTATTGAAATCCTTTATTGAATTATTACCGAATTCTCTTTATTATTCTTGCTCTAATGTCTTAGTGACAGAACCTTTAATTCCAAAGTAACCCCTAATTCCTTAGTAGATTTAAGATTAGAATTAAGCATTACTGTATAGAAATTCTCTTGTAAATTATTGCTTTGCAACTAATTTAATTGGTTTCATGACCTGCACCTATGTCTAGACTACAAATTCATGAATTTCTCATCTCAAGCATTTGTAAAGTCCACTCCCGTTTCAAAATACAAATCGTAGAACATTTTAATGTTGATCAAGAAATAAAAAGCATTAAGCACAGAGATGAGAAAAATAATTCAATAAACTCATTCATATAACTAGAAATCAAATCAGAAAAATAAGGGTTTCATCTGGTTACACTCATCCCTAACAAATAGGGTTTAGTTACTCATGACAGAGATACAAAAGATAAGGATTAAAGAAGAATTACAAGAATGATTCATGGATGATTCTTGATAAAACTGCTTCAATCGCGTTAGAAACGGCCGTCTGTGCGGGTATCGCGCCCCAGGCGCGCTTGGATGCGCTTGGGCGCGTTTCGACAGTGGCGAATGCTGGGAAAAAGCGCTTGGTTTGCGCTTGGGCGCGCTCCAGCGCTCAACATCTGCTGTCCGGCGTATATTTCATTTTTCTCCTCTTTCGATTATGAATTTGGTTCCGGTGTCTGTATGAAAGTTGTAGCTATGGATCCTAGCTTTCATTTGCATTTGGTTTGACTCCAATTGGACATCTACAACGCCAGTTATGGCTGAAATACTCTACATGTGTCATGTTGATTTCTCACCAAAATTCAGCACTGCACCAAAACACAACGCAATGTAAAATTACGAAAAATTCCTACTTAATCACTAAAATAAAACATAAAACATTTAATTTAACTCAAGGAACAAAAATCAACAAAATATATCAAATAAATCCTTAATTTAACTAATAATTGAGGATAAATAAGACTAAAATAGTGGGAAAATATGCATATGATGAAGAGTCATCACAACCCCAAACTTAATCTATTGCTTGTCCCCAAGCAACAATTAATTTCATATTTGGTCCTGTTAAATGCACACTTAAATTCAATTTCTCAAATTACATCAAACTCAAATTTCAAAGTTCTTGCTACTGCAAAACATTCATCATGCTCTATGGTTGTTTTCAAAAATACAGACAACAAGATTTGTACACATTGGCATTCATTCATCAAATTCAACTCTCTCTTCACACAATCTCACCAAAATTTCTCTCAAGTGTTTAGAAAGGGTTATGAATTTATCGCTCAAATCCTAGAACATGCATCACGCTACCATAGGCTTGAAAAAATTCTAGTTAGCAATCACAATGCAGTAAATACATACATTTTTGGAGGACTTTCGGGTTGTAATGGGGCTTAGGTAAGGGTAGGGCATTTTAGGATAGTAGGCTTTACCACTTGGAGTTAGGCATACATTTCCACCTTATTCTACCATTTTTTCTTCACCTTTTCATTATGGAGATTCTCAGACATTGATCAAAGAACTAAGAAGATATATATATATATATATATTTTTTTTTTCTTTCTTCTTTCATTTTCTTTTTCTTCTTTTTATTTATTTATTATTATTTTTTTTGTTGTGAGAATCACCACCCCAAACTTAAAAAGTTGATATCCCATGAGCAACCCCAAACTTAGAATGTTATCAAGACAAGAATTTTTTTCTACCTAACTCCAAGTAAGGTGATTTAATTAAAGTCAGGTGTTTTGCTTGTAATGTGGCTAGTAACCAAAATAAAAGGGCAAGACTCAAAGGGGCTAGCAAAGGGTAAAATTTTCATAGGGTAGTTAGAAAGGCTCAAACGACCAATAAAATTGCCTCAATGTATGCATAAATTACATGTGATGCAAGTCAGAATTAGTGCAAGTTCTAGAGGGATAACACATGTCTGGATAATCACACAACAAAGAATTTAAGTGTTTAGGCTCAAAAGCTCACAGCTAGGATAATAAGAGAGAGTATGAACAATCAAAATAAAGCCAACATGCTTCTGAAAAGTTAAAATTGTATTTTTGAAAAATTGATGGCATATTAGCCTTCTACAACCATTTAGTAATCAAGAATGCATGCATTAGGAAGACTTGTCGACTTGAGCAATAACATAATCTAAGAAATGAAATTTAACTGGCAAAATCAAAAACAGGAATTTTGAGATCAAGAAGTCAGTACAACTGTTTCATCATGATACACATTTAGTGAAAGGAAAAAAAAAACACAAAACATGAAAAAAAGAAAGTCAACATACACTGACATTAAACAAAGGAAACGAGAAAACGGAAAGAAACATGACAAACAACAGAAAGAAAGAAAAAGGAGGAAAACTTCTCTAGGTGTAATAGTTCAAGGATTCTCGTTTAGATCGTCTGTTCCTGTTCCGCTATGGTCGACAGTATACTGGTGAGGTGCGAAAAGATCAGCATAAAACATGCCTCCTGGTGTCTGTTGAGAAGAAGCGAAGGCTCGATATAGATTGGTAATCCTCAGTTCTATTCTAGCTTGTCCCTCTCGCTGATCAATCATCAATCGTTCCATCATAGTTTCCAGTCTGTCACATCTTTCCTCGGTGGATGGCTGTGATGGATGTGTAGGGTGGTGATGTAGTTCAGTATTTTCTTCTGCTGGTGGGGCACCAAGGTCCTCTCCCGGAATTGTGGAGTATTTTTCTATCCACCTCGCAGTGATTGGTGTAGCAGGTTTCACCATTTCTTCACCCTGTTTAGGTAACACTCTCACCTGTTCACATAGTTTGCTTATCAGAGAAGCATGATGGAAGTAGC
>NC_021162.2:18275337-18279197 GCF_000331145.2 Cicer arietinum | reverse complement strand
GCTTTGGCAATTGGGTTGAGATCCACTGAGCGCAGTTTCCTAACCGAGCCATCCCTATTTCGAACCCAATTTGTGCCTGGTCTGCATAAAATGTGTAGGATCTCCTGAGTGTCTACTTTTCTACTGTAGTCCACCATATCTCGAAAACGGCAGTCCCGATAATTTGGCAGACCAAACATTTCATTGATGACCTGGGGTGTGAAGGGTACCCTTTTTCCCCTCACATAGCTCACAAATTTGTCGTGTGGAAATGGGTCTTCAGAATTCAAATCAGATGCATTGGAGAAGAATTCCACTGCTAAGGACTTGCTTGCTATGGTAACGAAGGTGGTTAGCTTCTCCCAGCCTCTGGCCGCAATCATCGCCTGGATGTCAACAAATTCATCTGCTTCCAACCGAAAGTTTTTCTCACTCACGAACTTCTTGATGGCAGGGAGCTTGGCATGGAATTCTTGTGTTGCCATCGTCTTGAATAAAAATGTATTGTGCGGTGGGGTGGAGGATGTACTTGCGACCTTAGTTCGTTTTGCTTTTTGGGTTTCCATTAAGTCCTGCAAAAAGGAAAAATATAGAAATTACACCCAGGGTTCAAAACATTTCAAGTTAGAGATAATCAAAGCATGATATCTCTTGGAAAAGTAACAGCTTAAATGGCCCTGGGTTAGTCCAACAAAATTCTACATGATAATAGTGCGTATATATTGGGTGTCATTTGAACAAACAGTTGGAGTGCAGTCATGTTTGTGGGACTTAAGGTGCAAAAGTGGTTGTGTCATTTTAACAAACAGTTGGAGTGCAGTCATGTTTGTGGGACTTAAGGTGTAAAAGTGGTTGTGTCATTTTAACAAACAGTTGGAGTGCATTGAGAAAACACATGAACAATTCACATATATGCAACATAATAACCCATTCAATCTCAGAAAATGAACATGCATGTATGAATACTTCCTAGTACTAGCATCAATTCGAATGCAAAACCCACATGCATCAATGAACAAGCAATAATTGATATTAGGAATTGGGGAAAACTTACTTGAGGAAGAAAGAATGTTGGATAAGGGAGGAGACTTACTTGAGATGATGATGGAGGGCTTGGCGAATGAAAAAGTGGACACTGACCTTTGTTGATGATGGAGGAGGGTTTGGAGAGTGATAATGAAGAAGAGGAGTGTTGAATGAGAAGATAGGGGTTTTGAAGGACTTATAGCCGTGCAAAGCGCTTGGGCGCGCTTGGGAGCGCTTGGGCGCGTGTGGGCAGTGATGAAAGCTGGGACAAATGTGCTTGGCTTGCGCTTGGGCGCACGTGGACAGTAGCAATTCCTGAAAAATGTGCTTGGCTTGCGCTTGGACGCGCTTGGGCGCACGATGACAGTAGTAAATTCTGAAGAAATGCGCTTGGCTTGCGCTTGGACGCGCTTGGGCGCACGTTGACAGTGGTAAATTCTGAAGAAATGCGCTGTGCTTGCGCTTGGGCGCGCTTGGGCGCGCGTGGGCAGTAGCAATTCCTGAAAAATGCGCTTGGCTTGCGCTTGGACGCGCTTGGGCGCACATTGACAGTGGTAAATTCTGAAGAAATGCGCTTGGCATGCGCTTAGGCGCGCTTGGGCGCGCTGGGGTCACTTGGAGCCGTTCGATCGCTTCTCAACGCATCTTTTTTTGATTGCTTGCTCATACCAAACATCCAAACTAAGAGAGCTAGTAATTAGAGACTAAAATTGAAACTAAATGGAATAAAATAAATATGAAACGCAATAAATAAATACGGTGCAAAGGATATAAAATTGGGTTGCCTCCCAATAAGCGCTCGTTTAGTGTCTTGAGCTTGACATTCCTGTCCATTGACCTTGAAGTTCCGATCGGAGTGTACATCTTTCACTTCGACGGCACCGTGTGGAAATACCTTGGTTACCTTGAAAGGGCCCGACCATCTTGACTTTAGTTTTCCGGGAAACAACTTCAATCTTGAGTTGAATAGGAGAACTAGTTCTCCTTCTTGGAATTCCTTGAATTTGATTTTTTTGTCATGCCATTTCTTGGTTTTTTCTTTATATATTTTGGCATTCTCATAAGCAAAATTCCGGAATTCCTCTAACTCGTGAAGTTGAAGAATTCTCGCCTCTCCCGCCTTGCCCAAGTGAAAGTTCAAGTGCTTCGTCGCCCAAAATGCTCGATGTTCAAGTTCGAGAGGTAGATGACAAGCTTTACCATACACAATTTGATACGGTGACATACCCAGGGAGGTCTTAAAAGCTGTTCGGTAGGCCCAAAGTGCATCATCAAGTTTCGTTGACCAATCTTTTCGCGAGGCAGTGACTGTCTTTTCTAGGATTCATTTAAGCTGCCTGTTGGAGACTTCAACTTGCCCACTTGTTTGTGGATGGTATGGGGTTGCCACTCTATGACGCACATTATATTTCTTTAGAAGGTATTCCATATTCCGGTTTAGAAAATGGGTGCCTTCGTCACTAATCAAGGCTCGAGGCACGCCGAAGCGAGCGAATATGTTCTTCTTGAGAAAGGTGATAACCTGTTTCGAATCATTTGTTGGAGTAGCTATTGCTTCAACCCATTTTGAGACATAATCCACCGCCACCAAAATATAAACTTTGTTATATGACGATGGGAATGGACCCATGAAATCAATACCCCACACATCGAACACTTCTACTTCTAATACAGGATTTTGCGGCATCTCATCCCGTTTTGAGATGTTACCGGTGCGCTGGCATCGATCGCATTTCTTCACATAGTTGAATGTATCTTTGAATAATGAAGGCCAGAACAACCCCGATTGTAGAACTCTTGCTGCTGTTCGGTCACCACTGAAATGACCCCCATACTCGGAGTCGTGGCAGTGCCACATTACCTTTTCTTGTTCCTCCTCGGGCACACATTTTCGCAACAGCCCATCCATTCCTCTTTTGTACAGAAATGGTTCATCCCATACATAGAATTTGGCATCGTGGATAAACTTCTTTCGTTGTTGGTAAGTGAAATCAGATGGAATTGTACCCCCCACCTTGAAATTAGCAAAGTCGGCAAACCAAGGTATCGTGGTAATGGCAAAGATGTGCTCATCAGCAAATTGATCTCGAATCGGTCTAATGTCCTCATTCTCCTCAACCTTCTCCAATCGAGATAGGTGGTCAGCCACAGTGTTCTCTGACCCCCTTTTTATCCCGGATCTCAAGGTCAAATTCTTGTAGTAATATGATCCATCTAAGCAACCGTGGTTTTGATTCCTGCTTAGTAAACAAATACCTCAAGGCAGCATGATTCCTCGATGTGTTTCTCAATCATATCAGAAAATATGGACATCATGCACCTTTGAAATGTGGCCGGCGCATTACACAGTCCAAATGGCATTCTTCGATAAGCAAATACCCCATACGGACATGCAAATGCAGTTTTCTCTTGATCCTCGGGTGCTACGGCTATCTGATTGTATCCTGAATAGCCGTCTAGGAAGCAGTAATACTCATGTCCGGCTAACCGCTCAAGCATCTGATCAATGAAAGGGAGCGGGAAATGATCCTTCCTCGTGGCACTGTTCAATCTCCTGTAATCAATACACACTCTCCAGCCTATAACCGTTCGAGTAGGAATTAATTCGTTCTTTTCATTTATGATGACAGTCTTTCCGCCCTTTTTTGGTACAACTTGGACGGGACTCACCCAAGAGCTATCTGAAATTGGGTATATTAGGCCGGCTTCTAGTAGCTTTACCACCTCTTTCCTGATCACTTCTTTCATTACCGGATTCAATCTCCTTTGGGGTTGTACTACCGGTTTGTGATTGTCCTCCATGAGGATTTTGTGCATACAAAAAGTCGGACTTATTCCCTTCAAGTCATCAATGG
>NC_021162.2:18251685-18274964 GCF_000331145.2 Cicer arietinum | reverse complement strand
ATCTCGATTCGATTGCACCCTTCTCTTTCTTTTGAGTGTTCCATGGCTTTTAGAATGTTAAAAGTGACGGTTTCCTCATTTACTTTCAAGGTTAAGGTGCCATCTGCTACGTCAATCATAGCTCTCCCTGTTGCTAAGAACGGTTATTAAGAACGGGGAATCTCTTAATGACTTATTTAATTAATGTTGTTTGAAAGTCGTTTCGGTAAATGAGTATTAAGAATGGGGAATCTCTTAATATGACTGTTTGCTTAACGTTTTGTTTTGAAAATCATTAAGTTAAATCGGTATTGAGAACGGGGAATCTCTTAATGACTTATTTAATTAATGTTGTTTGAAAGTCGTTTCGGTAAATGAGTATTAAGAATGGGGAATCTCTTAATATGACTGTTTGCTTAACGTTTTGTTTTGAAAATCATTAAGTTAAATCGGTATTAAGAACGGGGAATCTCTTAATGACTTATTTAATTAATGTTGTTTGAAAGTCGTTTCGGTAAATGAGTATTAAGAATGGGGAATCTCTTAATATGACTGTTTGCTTAACGTTTTGTTTTGAAAATCATTAAGTTAAATCGGTATTAAGAACGGGGAATCTCTTAATGACTTATTTAATTAATGTTGTTTGAAAGTCGTTTCGGTAAATGAGTATTAAGAATGGGGAATCTCTTAATATGACTGTTTGCTTAACGTTTTGTTTTGAAAATCATTAAGTTAAATCGGTATTAAGAACGGGGAATCTCTTAATGACTTATTTAATTAATGTTGTTTGAAAGTCGTTTCGGTAAATGAGTATTAAGAATGGGGAATCTCTTAATGACTCGTTTACTGAATGTTTTGCGAGAAAATCGTTTAAGTCAAAAGTATATTAAGAATGGGGAATCTCTTAATATGACTGTTTGCTTAACGTTTTGTTTTGAAAATCATTAAGTTAAATCGGTATTAAGAACGGGGAATCTCTTAATGACTTATTTAATTAATGTTGTTTGAAAGTCGTTTAAGTAAATGGGTATTAAAAATGGGGAATCTTTTAATACCTCGGTTTACTTAATGTGTATTTGAGGAAAATGTTTAAGTTAACTGGGCGTTGAGAATGGGGAATCTCTTAATGTCTCGGTTACTTAACTATCGTTTTTGAAAATCGTTTCGGTAAATGAGTATTAAGAATGGGGAATCTCTTAATATGACTGTTTGCTTAACGTTTTGTTTTGAAAATCATTAAGTTAAATCGGTATTAAGAACGGGGAATCTCTTAATGACTTATTTAATTAATGTTGTTTGAAGGTCGTTTAAGTTAAATGGGTATTAAAAATGGGGAATCTTTTAATATCTGCATTTGCTTAACGATTGTTGTGAATGGAGTCTGTGTATGCTCATGCATTTCATTTGGTAAATTGTGTCGACCCGTGATAGGTGACACCTTGGTAAACTGTGCTGACCCGTGATAGGTGGTACGTTTACGATTTACGTTTTTGGTAAATTGTGTTGACCCGTGATAGGTGACACCTCGGTAAACTGTACTGACCCGTGATAGGTGGTACGTTTACGATTTACGTTTTTGGTAAATTGTGTTGACCCGTGATAGGTGACACCATGGTAACTGTACTGACCCGTGATAGGTGGTACATTTACGATTCCCGCTTTTTCTTTTAGTAAATCGTGTTGACCCGTGATAGGTGACACCATGGTAACTGTACTGACCCGTGATAGGTGGTACATTTACGATTTACATTTTTGGTGGATTGTGCTGACCCGTGATAGGTGGCACCTCGGTAAACAGTACTGGTCTGTGATAGGCGGTACGTTTACGATTCCCGCTTTTTCTTTTAGTAAATCGTGTTGACCCGTGATAGGTGACACCATGGTAACTGTACTGACCCGTGATAGGTGGTACATTTACGATTTCCGCTTTTTCTTTTAGTAAATCGTGTTGACCCGTGATAGGTGACACCATGGTAACTGTACTGACCCGTGATAGGTGGTACATTTACGATTTCCGCTTTTTCTTTTAGTAAATCGTGTTGACCCGTGATAGGTGACACCTCGGTAAACTGTACTGACCCGTGATAGGTGGTACGTTTATGATTTACGCATTTTAGTAAATCGTGTTGACCCGTGATAGGTGGCACCTCGGTAATTGGTACTTTGGCCTGCGATAGGCGGTACAATTATGATTTACGGCCCTTCGAGGAGGGTTTTGGTTTGGAATTCCGAGTCCATGCATTTTGGCATATACGCATTGCATTAGGATGCTTGACACACGAGTCGTGTTTGATTCAAGTGTATGATTGAGTGTTTGAACTTGAGATGTCATTGTGATTGTGATGATTGTACTAAGTGTCTATGTTTTGGAACAAATTGTGTGTAAGTGAAATTGATTGTAAAACTGTTTCGAAACTCAAGTTGTCGTGGTGATTGTGTGGAAATTGCTAAGTGTTATGTTTTGGAGTTGTGTGTGAATGTGATTGAGTTAGTTTATGTAGTTTTAAGAAAAACATGCAGGGAAATCGATTCCCAAATCGATTCTATTAAAAGCTATTCCTCAAAAATCGATTTGGCAATCGATTGGATTCATTACAGGAGCTCAACCATTTTGACAAAATCGATTTGCCAATCGAATTGGCCATTACAGGAGCTCAACCTTTTTGACAAAATCGATTTGGAAATCGATTGGCTTTAATACAGGGGCTCAGTTATTCATTCAATCAATTTCCCAATCGATTGAATTAAGCCCAGAGTACTGTTTTCACGAAAAACCCTCAGGAAATCGACTTTCCAATCGATTGGCTTTAACACAGGGCTCAGTTATTCAGTTATTCTCTTGTAAATTATTGCTTTGCAACTAATTTAATTGGTTTCATGACCTGCACCTATGTCTAGACTACAAATTCATGAATTTCTCATCTCAAGCATTTGTAAAGTCCACTCCCGTTTCAAAATACAAATCGTAGAACATTTTAATGTTGATCAAGCAATAAAAAGCATTAAGCACAGAGATGAGAAAAACAATTCAATAAACTCATTCATATAACTAGAAATCAAATCAGAAAAATAAGGGTTTCATCTGGTTACACTCATCCCTAACAAATAGGGTTTAGTTACTCATGACAGAAATACAAAAGATAAGGATTAAAGAAGAATTACAAGAATGATTCATGGATGATTCTTGATAAAACTGCTTCAATGGCGTTAGAAACGGACGTCTTTGAGTTTCTATGCTAGGGCACAAGTCTCCCAAGTTCCCAAGAGTCAAAAAGATCATAAAACAGAAAAAATCTATGTTTTTATGGTTGTTGGTGCGGGTATCGCGCCCCAGGCGCGCTTGGATGCGCTTGGGCGCGTTTCGACAGTGGCGAATGCTGGGAAAAAGCGCTTGGTTTGCGCTTGGGCGCGCTCCAACGCTCAGCATCTGCTGTCCGGCGTATATTGCATTTTGCTCCTCTTTAGAGTCTGAATGTGGTTCCGGTGTCTTCATGAAAGGTGTAGCTATGGATCCTAGCTTTCATTTGCATTTGGTTTGACTCCAATTGGACATCTAAAACGCCAGATATGGCTGAAATACTCTACATGTGTCATGTTGATTTCTCACCAAAATTCAGCACTGCACCAAAACACAACGCAATGTAAAATTACGAAAAATTCCTACTTAATCACTAAAATAAAACATAAAACATTTAATTTAACTCAAGGAACAAAAATCAACAAAATATATCAAATAAATCCTTAATTTAACTAGTAGTTGAGGATAAATAAGACTATAATAGTGGGAAAAATATGCATATGATGAAGAGTCATCATGCATCTACATCTTGATGAACTTGGAAGAACTAACAACATTTAAGGAACTCATCTTTGAACAAGATCACTAAAGGAGGTACACTTAATCCCAATTCTTATGATATTTGTATCACGACAAAAATGAATTTCTTTTAATGATACTATGTGATTGATTGGGTGCTCTTTAAATTAAGAATGCATAATATTTTTTATGGAAGTGTGACTTTAAAGTTTAAATTGATTACATCACTCTTTGTCATTACTTATACATGAATATGTCTAATTTCTATCCTTCTTCAACTTATTTTAAATATATATCCTTGTTTATTATTTATTTTTGACGGATTTCAACAAGAGAATATATTTTGGTCTTCATGAAAATGATTTGTGTCGCTTGTTGCTTTAAAACTCAAAACTAATGAAAGTAAGTTTGAACATGTGCCTTATTGTCAATTAGTGTGGTTGCAAAAATGTTGTAACAAAACAATTTTTTAATGTGAGCAAATCTCTTGGTATATTTTTGATCCATTTGAAAATTACAAACATCTTTAGTATAAGAATGTTTTGAAAAGAGAAAAAATATATTTGATATGATATCATATTCATCTTATTTTGCTTCCATATATGTGCTCATTCTCTCTAGTTTTAAAAATGAAAAATGGATCTATTTAAAAAAAGTAAGTATGATCATGTTCAAATCAAAATGTTGTCTCTTGTGAAAGAGGATAAAGAACAAAGAGGCATATTACTTTCTTGATGGAACTTTGAATTATTAAAGGATATTAATTTCATAATCTTCAGGGGGAGTTTTTAGAAATTTTTTTTCTTCTTAAAACTGAAGTCAACTCATTTAAAAAAAAAAATGAGAAGAGTGTATTCATTGAAAGATTTTCAAATGTGTTAAAATGCTTGCATATATGTTTGCATATAATTATGTCATATTGCTTTTGTTATCATTATCCATATCTTGATTGCAATATTGATCATCATACATATTGTGTTCCTTGATGTTATGCAAACTTACAAGTTTGATATATGAATGCATTGATCAAACAAATGATTTCTGTATATCGTATACTCATGTTATTGATTCCTACATTTGCACTTCCTTTGTATTTTCCATTCTTTTTGTGTTGACAAAGGGGGATAATTATTTTAGATTTTATGTTGGTTCAAAAATTTAAAGCATATTCTGAGGAGGAGCTTTTAAGCTCTCTATGATTAAAATTAGAATCAAAATTAAAATCTAAATTGACATGTTTGTCATCATCAGAAAGGGGGAGATTGTTGAGACAAAATCTCAATTTAATGTTTTGATGAAAACAAACAAAAAAGTTAATTAAGAATGTTAATTATGATTCTAAATGTTATGTTAATTTAACTTGTGTTTTTGAGTGTATTAATTTAAAGATAGGATTTAAACAAAGCAATGAAATCAGCATAAAAAGGCAAGAAACTAAACAGACAAGATAGGAGAACATTCTTTACAAAATCTGGAAAACGGAGAATGTTCTCCAGTTTCAAGAATGATCATCACAACTCCAAGATCAATCAATCTCTACTAGTTAAAAGAAGTTTTAGCTTCAGGATTTTACATCAATATCTTCAATACTTGACAAGGAACAAACTGAGATAATTAGATTCAAAGAAACTACTCGAATCACAAAGAGAGAAAATCACGAATTAGCAAGACCAGAAAAATTTGAGCATTCTCCAGCTTGACTGTCAAGAACGAAAATCATTCTGGACAGCAGTGTGAAAAACGAAGAATGTTCTGGTTTTGACAACATTGATCCAAGAACATTCTGATTTACAAAGAACAAAGTCTTCTTTAATTCAAGATTGATTTGGGCTACGAAAATATATCAAACTACATTGCAAATCACCAGTATTCATTACAAAGGAACATAATTATATACCCAAGATCATTTTGGACAGATTCTTTTCAAAAGATCAACAAAAAGCAAAGCAATGCATCAAGAATAAAAAGCAAGACTAATCCTCAAAGTTGGTGGCTAAAGTAAGCAAGTATAAACTGGACATAAATGATAAAGTCCTTGCATCACTGACACACGTACAGAACAGAAAAGGTTGGCACAGAACAACTGTCAGAATTGTCAAAATCCAGCAATCACTCAAAACAGAAACGAAAAACGTTCTTCGTTTTCACAACTTTGGAAGAGAAAAATCTGCTGTAATTTAAGATTGATATGGGCTATAAAAGTACATATATCTACACTACAAAACATCAGTATTCATCACTGAAGAAGTTAATAATCTACATAAAATTGTTTTGGATAGATTCGATCAAAGAGGATCAACAAAGGCAAAGCAAAACATCAAGATCAATCTTCAAATTGATGAGCTGTGAGAAAGGACAACCACGACAACAAGGACACTGCTACTGCACCTTTTTGCATAAAGCACATGATGCTTCTGAGACAAAGGACTGACACATAACAGTTGTCAAAGTTCAGCACTCAAATAAAACAAAAACGAAGAATGTTCTTGTTTTTACAAAAATAACATTCTGGTTTTAATTCTATTTTAAAGACAGAATTAAAACTGATAATTTTCCATAGTATAAAACACATATTAAAGAGTATCAAGACTGCCCAAATCATTGGTGAAGTCAAGAACTCGAGATCAATGCCCAAAGGTGGAAACAACCACAAGATTGATCTCCAAAATTGATGAGTTATGAGCAAGGACACAAGTACATTGTACTTACAATATTCTGCATAAAGTACTGCATAAACCTGACTCAAAATAGTGTCAACTGACATGTGACAACTCATTCTCACACTTATTCACGTTTTCCATGAGACCCAAGAGCAAGAACGTTCTGAACAACAAATAAACACATGTTTAATTGCTTTAAAATATATCTATCACTTGGGAAGTGTGTTCAACGGATATATTCATTTTAAACTGAATATTCAAAGCCTTTTAACATCTATAAATTGAAGATCAATTGGAATATGAAGGCAAGAGTTCAATTTACAAATCTACTAACACTTGTTCAACTAACAAGTCAAAAAAACTCTTTAAGCAAACTCCAGCTCTCTTCACTATATCTTTGGATTATTATTTATTGAGTTTGTCTTTCATTTATCTCAAACAAGTGTTGAGAAGTTTCAAGATCCCAAACATTTTTATCATACACATCATTTGCAACTCAAGTCTATCTTTTATGTTAGATTGAGTGTGTTTGTAAAAATCCTTTCATGGTTGAAAGGTGATTATAAAAATCCTTTCTAGGTTGAAAGGTGAAGATTATAACAGATCAAGGTTGATCTGGACTAGTGGTTTAAAAATCAAGACCGTTCTCCGTTTTGAACACTTAGTGAAAAATATCACGGTTGTGAGGACTGGACGTAACCCGAGTTGGGTGAACCAGGATATATTTCGGTGTGATATCTCTTCCCTTATCTCTATTTATTTCTAGTCTTTTGATTATCAAATTAAATAGATAAATTAAATTGTTTGTTTTTCACTAACCAAGAACATTCTTCGGTTTCTATTTTCATAACCAAGATTAATCTTGAGTTAAATTCTTTAAGTTTTAAAAGGAAATTTTAAAAAGGTTAAATCACAATTCAAACCCTTCTTTCTTGTGATTGACATTGCTACTTCACATGTATCATTCGTTGAAATAGTTTTGCATAGATTAAGGATGTTTGATATGTGAAATATAACTTTGTAAAATTGATTTTAAAGCTGTTTTTTAAAACTCCACATGGCTGATGTAAAATAAACATCCTCATGTTTCAGTTTAAAGAAAAATTACTATTTTTATATTTAGATGAATTTCCAACAAAATCATGTTTTTAAGAGTTTTAAAAAAGAATTATCATTTCTATAATAAATGATCAAGGGAAATTTGTTACATTACTCTTCAAATCATTCTTTGATGAAAATGTTATTTCACGTGATTTGCTTGTCAAAGAACTTTCTAATAGTATGAAGTTGTTTTTTTTAAAAAAAAAAATTAGTTATAAGAAATGACTATAAAAATTTAAAATGAATCAAGTGTTGAAAAATAATTTTGGGGCGAAGCCATAAAAATTGTTTGTCATGTTTTTAATCTGGGCTCTGTTAGGAAATATCTTTAACATAACTTCACATGAATTTTTTGAAATATAGAAAGCAAAACATATCATAGTTTAACATTTTTAAAATGTCATTACTATGTTTTGTATGATAAAGAAAGTATTGGCATATTTGTTTTAAAATGTCATCAAAGTATATTTTTTGAATACTCTACAAATATTATATAATATAAAATCTCAAGGCCTAAATTAGATATGGAATTATGTATATTATGTTTGATGAATATGTTGATTTTTATCATGAAAGATAGGATGGTGAAGAAAAATAATTAAAATATTAAATTTGAATAAATCAAAAGTTGATAATGTTCAAATATCATCTCCAAATTCTGATCATGAAGTTGCAAAGCAAAAAATTCTAAGACAAAGATCAATTTAAGCAAAAGGTTCATAGTAGAACATTCTTCATAAAGAGTATAAATTTCTCCACAAGAGCATAATATTCTTGAGAGTGAATATGTTTCGTCAAATCAAAACTAATGCTTTCTATCATGATGATATGGTTGAAGAACATCAACAACTTCTAAATGAGTTTGAATCATTTGCCATTGGACACTTTTACACCTATCTCACGATTTACCTTTCCCCCAAAATATCTCCTCGTGATCAAATTATTAGAAGAACTAATTGTGACGGATTTATTAGTGGTACAATAGTGGTTGTTGCTGGAGGTGAAAAAGAAACCACAATGATTGAAGATAACATTGCTATACCCATAAAAAGCAGTTGCAGTTTGCTGAAAAATAGCCATAAGGTCAAAGGAATAGTAACACATATAATTTCAAAGACCATATCAACCTACAATGTTTAATTTGACAAAAAGGAATTGATAACTTTCCTATAGCTACTATTGACCACATCAAATAGGGATTATCTATGTTGGAAAAATATAGAAGACCATTAATCGTGTACGCCGTGATTCAACTAGATTCTAAAAGTCATTTGGAACTTCACAGCAATAGTGACCTGCATGTTTACAAGAAATATCTTGACACTAGATCGCCTTCATGGGAAGATGCAACAGTTAAAGAACTCGTTGTTGAACAAGATCAATAAATTAGGTAAACTTAATCCCAATTCTTATGATATTTGCATCATGATAATAATGAAGATTTTTTAATGATATTATGTGATTGATTGAGTGCTCCTTAAATTAAGAATGCATACTATTTTTTATGCAAATGTGACTTTCAAGTTTAAATTGATTACACCACTCTTTGTCGTTACTTGTACATGAATATGTCTAATTATCCTTCTTCAACATATTTTAAATATATATATATCATTGTTTAAGATTTATTTTTGAAGGATTTCAACAACAAAATATATTTTGGTCTTCATGAAAATGATTTGTGTCTCTTGTTGCTTTAAAACTCAAAACTAATCCAAAAAGACTATGTCATGAAGTCAAAAATTCATATTTGAGCATTTTGAAGCATATTAATATATGTCTTTGCAAATGAGTCTAATTTGCTGCTTATTTCTTTTATGAAAATTGATCTCAAGTGTTTAAATATATTTTAAGCATGATAGATAGAAATAACAACAATAAAAAAAATCTCATACATACTTACAAATGAAAGTAACCTTGAACATGTGTTGTATTGTTAATTTGTGTGGTTGGAAAAATGTTGTTACAAAACAATTTTTTTTAATGTGAGCAAATCTCGACATAATTTTTATCCATTTAAAAAAAATTAGTCTTCAAAAAATACAAACATTATTAGCATAAAAATATTTTCTAAAGAGGGAAATTATATTTGACATGATATCATATTCATCTTATTTCGCTTCCATGTATGCACTCATTCTCTCTAGTTTTAAAAAATGAAAAATTGATCTATTTATAACACGTAAGTATGATCATGTTCAAATCAAAATGTTGCCTCTTGGGAAAGAGAATAAAGAGCAAAGAAGCATCTTACTTGTGTTTACGGAACTTTGAATTATTAAAGGATATTAATTTCATAATATTCAGGGGAGTTTTTAGAAAATATTTTTTTTTCTTAAAACTAAAGTCAACTCATTTTTTTTTTTAAAAAGAGAAAAATATATTCATGGAAAGACTTTCAAGTGTGTTAAAATATTTGCATATAATTATGTCATATTGTTTTTGTTATCATTATTCATATCTTGATTGCAATATTGACTAAAATAATTTTTTATCATCATACAAGCTATGTTCCTTGATGTTAAATGTAAACTTGCAAGTTTGATATATGAATGCATTGATCAACCACATGATTTCTATGTGAAGAATACTCATGCTATTGCTCCTTATATTTTTACTTCCATTTTTATTCCCCAACCTTTTTGATTGATGCCAAAAAGGGGAGACAAATATATGATGGAAGTAATTAATGAAGAATGTTAAGAGTTAACCTCTTGCATATGTTTAGGGGGAGTTTAATTAGAATGATAAGAATTAAACTTTTGCATGTGTGTAAGGGGGTTTAATTACATATCTATGAACATTCTTGCATTTTATTTATATCCATCCATAAAACTTATGATTTATTCAAAAGGTTTGTTATCATAAAAAAAGGGGAGATTGTTGAGGAAAAAACATTTTTGATGTATGTTTTAATGACAACAAACCTTATGGAATAAATGATTAAGTTTTATGAATGGTGGTCTACTAATGATTGCACTTGAGTTTTGTTTAAGAAACATGAATTGCATAAGTGAACAGGCAAGAAGCAATTCACTTCATCAAAGTGCATAAATATTCAATCAATAATGAAATAATCTCAAAAGAAATGTATCATATATCAATCATTCAAGATAATGATTATTACATATTCAAGATAACATATTCATGAAGAAGATGGTCAAATACATTCATACAACAATCAATGATCATATACTATTTTATAAATCAGAAGCAAGATCATTTGAGAGAAGCAATATCAAGTTTGAGAAACGAAGATCATTCTTGACAGCATTCTGAAAATCCAAGAACATTCTTGTTTACAAAGAACAAAGTCTTCTTTAAATCAAGATTGATTTGGGCTACAAAAATATATCAATCTACATTTCAAATCACCAATATTCATTATAAAGGAACATAATTATATACTCAAGATAATTTTGGACAAATTCTTTTCATTAGATCAAAGCAATGCATCAAGAATAAAAAGCAAGACTAGTCCCATAAATTTATGGCTAAAGTAAGCAAGTACAAACTGGACATTAATGATAAAGTCAATGCATCACTGACACACGTACATAACAGAAAAGCTTAACACACAACAACTGTCAAAATTGTCAAAATCCAGCAATCACTCAAAATAGAAATGAAGAACGTTCTCCATTTTCACAGCTTTAATCCAAAAACGTTCTCGTTTACAAAGAGCAAAATCTGCTGTAATTTAACATCGATTTGGGCTACACAAGTACATCTATCTACACTACAAAACATCAGTATTCATCACAGAAGAAGTTAATAATCTACATAAGATTGTTTTGGATAGATTCGATCAAAGAGCATCAACAAAGGCAAAGAAAAACATCAAGGTCAATCTTCAAATTGATGAGCTATGAGAAAGGACAACCATGACAGTAAGGACACTGCTGTTGCACCTTTTTGCATCAAGCACATCATGCTTTTGAAACAAAGGACTGACACATAACAGCTGTCAAAGTTCAGCACTCAAATAAAACTGAAACGAAGAATGTTATTGTTTTTACAAAAAGAACATTCTGGTTTTAATTCTCTTTTAAAGACAAAATTAAAACATTTAATTCTCCACAGTATAAACCAAATATTAAAAAGTATTGCGACTGCTCAAATCATTGGTGAAGCCAAAAACTCGAGATCAATAACCAAAGGTGGAAAACAGCTTAAAGATTGATCTCCAAATTGATGAATTGTGAGCAAGGGCACAAGTACATTGTACTTACATTATTCTGCCGAAATTTCTGCATAAACTTGACTCAGAACAGTGTCAACTGACATGTGACAACTCATTCACTCACTCATTCACGTTTTCCATGAGACCCAAAAGCAAGAATGTTCTCCATTTTGTCAAGAACGTTCTAGACAGCAAATAAACACATGTTTAATTGCTTTAAAATACATCTAACATTTGGGAAATGTGTCCAACGGATATGTTCATTTTAAAATGAAAATTCAAAGTCTTTTAACATTTATAAATTGAAGATCAATTGAAAGATGAAGGCAAGAGTTCAATTTACAAATCTACCAATACTTGTTCAAGTAACAAGTCAAAAAAAATCTTCAACCAAACTCCAGCTCTCTTCGCTATATCTTTGTATCATCATTTATTGGGTTTGTCTTTCATTTATCTCAAACAAGGGTTGAGAAGTTTCAAGATCTCAAGCACTTTTATCATAAACATCATTTGTAACTCAAGTCTATATCTTTTATGTTAGATTGAGTGTGTTTGTAAAAATCCTTTCAAGTAAAACGATTGTAAAAATTCTTTCTTGGTTGAAATGTAAAGATTGTAAGTAACAGATCAAGGTTGATCTGGACTGGTGGTGTAAAAACCAAGAACGTTCTCCGTTTTGAAGACTAAGTGAAAAATATCACGGTTGTGAGGACTGGACGTAACCCGGATTGGATGAACTAGGATATATCAATGTGTCATATATCTTCCCTTATCTATTTACTTTCATTATGTTTGATTATCAAGTTAAATAGATAAGTTAAATTGTAGATTTTAACTAACCAAGAACGTTCTCCGTTTTCTTTTTTCACAACCAAGATCAATCTTGAGTTATTTTCTTAAGTTTTAAACAGAAATTTTAAATAGAAACATTTACAATTCAAACCCCTCTTTCTTGTAAATTGACATTGCTACTTCAATGTGATCTCCCCAATTTCGGACAATGTGCTTTTCAATGACCTTTTTCTTTGCAAAATGCACATTCATCATTACCAAGTTCAACCCTCCCTTGAGATTTTCCTTTTTGAAATGGAGCAGCAAAAATAGATGGAGGAATTAAGAGAATTCCTTTATATGACAAACCAGAATGAGTCTTAAGTCTGATTTCGTATGTCAACAATTCACTAACTACTGATTCAACATTAGGAAGAGGGGAACGATGCAAAAACCCCCCACGAAGGCCCTCAAAATCATTAAGAAGAGTCATTAGAAACCAAACCAGATGTTGCTCCTCTCTTTGATCAATGTATGCTTTGACAACTTTCAATTCAGGTGATTTCATAAGAGTCAATTGATTTCACAAATTAGTCATTGCCGAATAGAATTCTTGAATGGTCATATTGTTCTGCTTAAGGGCTCTAATATCACTTTACAACTGATAATATTTTACAAAGTTATATTGAACATACAAATATTTCAAGTGATCCCAAATCTCTTTAGCAGTATCATCTATTGCTAGATGCACTCCTATAGACAACTCAACATAATTATTAATCCAAGTAATAATTTTTGAATTACTAACATTCCAAGTTTTCAGATCTTTTGCATATTTAGTTTCATCCCTTTTATTTGCCGGCTTAACAGAAGTTCCACCAACAAAATCCCACATATCTTTTTCAATCAATTTTTTTTCATCACATAACTCCAATAAGAGTAATTTTGTCCATTTAAGTGAACACTAACAGCTTGAAGAGAATCATCCTTAGCACCAACCATAACAAATAATGATAGGAAAATATGACAAACACAATCACTGAGACAAAATAAATTAGGGATAACATGTCAATAGCAGAGTCAACAAAGAACCAAACAAAATCACGCCGAAAGCAGAAAAAGAATCACGTCGGAGAAAGAAAAGCCGAATCACGGAGGAAATAGAGAGGCATAATCGCGCCAAAAATAGAGGAAGCAAATCGGTACCGACTGCAAAATGGGTCGGAAACAGAGGAAGGAAATTAGTACCGACCACAAAACGGGTCGTACAAAAATCAACAAAGATATGGACCACTAAGCTGTGGACCACTTTACAATAGATCCCAAAATCAATCAAAGCTCTCATACCATGTTAACAATGACATACATGGAAAAGAGTAAGAAAAGAGACAACCACTCTATAGAGTTTCATAACATAGAATAAACCAAACATTAGTTAATAGAGTTATAATGAGTATATATACAAAAGAATAGAAATATCTACAATAACCTTATTACGAATATATAATAACATTATATAACATCAAGTACTACAAGCACATAATAATAAATAGAATGGAAACCTTTAATGCCTAGACTTTGTAATTGTTTTAGTCGACAAAATTGGATAGGACTATCCCAGGATAGTATTTACGAATAGATATGATGAGTAGAGATGCTTAAAAAAGATCATCATAATACGATGGTAGACAATCCTCAAGCATAAAATACGTATAGCACCGAAATGCTTAAGGATCACACTGCAATTTACGATAACATGATGGTCCACAACCCCTAAACATAATATAAAAGAAATATTGTATGCTCTACATGTATAAATAGTTTTATATTATTTGTAGAATACATAATTGACTTGTTTTTCTATCACTCATACCTAAGGAGTTTGTTGGAATTTTGTTTGTCAAAAGGTAACCTCTTGTCTTTCTTCAGTGTTTCCATTGAACTATTTTTCTTTGTTGTTGGTTCACTTTATTCATTTTTAGTTTCTTTTTTTCGAAATGGTTATCCTCCAAGAGTTACCCGATGATAGGTAGAGCTGTCAATTTGATAAGCCCCCTAATTATTGGTCCCGATATACATATTGGAGGGGCCAAAAAATTTTATAATTTAAAGGCCCCAAAAAACAAAGTCCCCCACACTAAAATCCTCCTAAAATTTTGTGGGCCTATAGACCCACTTTTTCAAAAAAAAAAAAAAAAGAATTGATTTTTTTTTCGAAAAACAAATTTTTTTGATAAAATATTTTTTATTTATAAAATATTTTTAATTTTTCTTACAATTTTTTGAGAAACTTTTTTTTTAAATTTTTTTCGATAATTTTTGAACAAAATATATTTCGAAAATTTCAAGAAAAAAATCTCAAAATTAACAAAATATTGGGGGCCTATAAACTCCATGAAATAATGGGCTGAAATTTTAAAAAAATTATTTTGATATGGGGTCTAATATTAAGGATTTAATAAATAAAAAAATTAAAGGGACCTTAGAGTTGGAGGCTTTTTTTTCAACTCTAATGGTAGGGCATAAATCATTTCACCACATGTTGACCCTAACTAGTGTTGCTCGTTTTTGAATGAGTGTCTTTTTCAAGCAAAGAGACCTAATGGGTTCATTGGAGACATTTTGACTTAGAGTTTAATGTAAATGTTGTGTTCAGGGGTTCTTTAGAGCATGTCCAACTGTTATTAAATATCTTTGTCTGCAAGTGTGGAGTTAAATTCATTTTTTTGGGAGTTCACTGTTGGAGCTGTGTCAAGTTGGCATAAAGGGTAAGGAGCGGTACTTTCACAATTTAATAATAATAAATTTATGACCTTAACCATTGTTATTAATTTATGACCGTTAGCTTTTTTTAATTCATGACCGTTAGCTGTTTTTTTTTACCGTTAATTTGTATATGAAATACATTTGCTTATTAATTAGAACAATTTGTTTTTCTTACTCTTACTTTTTTTTCACAATTTTTGTTACACAATTTTTTTTCTTTAAGCTTTTATTAACAATATTTTTTTACTTATTTTTTCATCTTATTGTTTCAAACAAAAATTATTTGTGGCAAATGGATCCGAATCAATATAATTTTCAACAATCTTGATTGCATTTTATTCAAAATTCTCATTTCCCATCACCACCAAGCAATCCCAATATGTTTTATAGACCTCAAATGAATACTCAAGGTGGAGATCAATAGTTAATATTATTTAAAATAATGTATAATAATATTAATTAAAATATTTAAATTAAGGCTAAATATCACCTGTGGTCCCTTAACTTAATTTCAGTTAACGTTTTAGTCCTTTATCTTTTTTTTCTCCCGATTTAGTCCTTTGTTCCTAACAATATCAAATAAAGTATGAAAATATAAGTTTATTTGAAGATTTGCGTTACGAATTTGATGAAATTTGTATTATATTGAAGAATATAATTAATTTTATGAGTCTTGTTTGAATTTTTTTTTTGAATTTTTGTATAAAAATGATAACATTGTTGAAATTTTAAAATATAAAATATCAAATTGTCACTTAAAATTAAAATAAAGGACCAAGTCGAAAAAAAAAAATAAATGACTAAAACGTTACATGAAATTAAGTTAAAAGACCATGTAATTTAGCCTAAAATTAAATAAAATATTAATGTATGAATTAAAGTTGTGAGACCTAATATGGTTCACAGACGCCGCACACATGCGGTGGTCAATGCGTTATTCCTCGTTTACAAAATTGAGGTACCCCTTGAGGTACACCCCAAGTTTCATACCTCCACCTTATAAAAACTACTAGTGTGTGATATCTCTGTTATATGAGACTTCCTTATTTTTCAATTCATAACAGCACTAATTCTCATTAATGTCATCATTATTTATAACAATTTTTTATTAATACCATTATCATTTCCTACATATAATGGGTGGACCAAGATGGACCAAGATGTCTAAAAAGATAGTGATAACACGACCATCCAATATCAAATGCAAAATTCTAAATTAACAAAATCCATTTATTTTTGGGCCAAACCACATCAAATTTGTTTCAGAACTGATCCAAACCACGTCATAAACTCTCTAGACCAAACCACCAGTTGGGCCAAAATAAAAGTTTTCAAATCAAATTTGAAGTAATGTTAAGGTTTGCTCTCAATAGATTAAATACAAAAGTTCAAAATACAGTAAGGAAAAATTTCTTATCAAAGAAAATATGTTTTTCAGAATAGTACACTTGCTCTCAAACCTTTTAGTTCTTGATTATTCATCACACTACCATATATTTTAGATGATTGAATTTCTGGTGATGGTTTGTGATTAGAATGTTTTTCAAGTTCTTGAGAATATTTATTTACCATCTATTCACAATCACTATTCAATCAAATATAAAATAAGACGTATTTTTGTCTTTAAGTTATAGTTCAACTGAAAAATCTCATATTCGAACCTGAAACATCACAATTGTGTGAGTTAATTATGATAAAATTTATCATCTATTCTAAAATAAAACAATTTACCGTCTCTTCTAAAAAAAGAATATAGGACATTTTTTCACAGTTGAAGTTGGCTTTGTATATTTCTTGAAGAAATAAATGTATTGGATTTCATATAACAAGGTTTCAAAGAAACTCTAGTTGTTTCAATTGAGACGGATATTGACGAATTGAGGATGACTTTGTACGACATTTGGCTCATTCAAAATAGATTCATTGGTGACCAAATTATACCTCATATATTAAATCTAATATTTTATGTGTTTACATTCATCCATGTGGTATATTGAATTCGCTTTGTTGATGAAGTATAGTACTTCAAGACCAAATGATGTCGTTGGTCATATAATATATACACATAGAAAATGTGTTTCTACAGTACCAGATGTAATAAATTGCAGTCGTATCTTATCGATGGAGTCAAATGATGTTTTGAGAGTCTTGAATATATCATCAACACACTTGAGATGATATGATATATTTTGCTAGACCATCTTGGTTCCAACATATATGTTTAACCTCACACTTTATCTCACTTACATTGCCAATGTTATCAACATTTTACAATATTTAATGTAGGGATTGATGAGGATAGTCATAGCTTAACAACGTTCTCTTGTGAGTTTGCGTGTGAGCACCACGGATAATTGTTTAGTTTCCGGAGGTTGATGAGGATAGTCAAATGTAATGAAACAATATCGGTCATTGTTGGAATTGATTCCATGTCCAATATCATTACCTCTAGAACATGATTCCAACCAATATATTTTAATCGACTTCAAGAAACTTTAATAATTTTTACCTAACAACTTCTTACAATGGTTGTACTCCAATTATGGTGACTGACACACTCTAATTGACATACTTCTACCTTATAAATATTACTAGTGTGTATCGTTTCTCTTATGTAGGATTTCTTTAATTTTTCAACTCACACCAAATTATTTTTATTATCATCATCATCATTATTTCTAACAATTTATAGCATTGTGTTAGGTCAACTTAAATTCTCAAATTCTGACACAAAATATCATAAGTGCGCACGATGTAGTACTAGTGCTGGTAAGTGTTCTAAGACTAACTGAATCTCAATATGTTGATGTTATAATTTAACTAAAAAGTTAACTAGATCCTTTTCAGAAACTATTTTAAAATTTTAATTTTGAAAATAATAACATAATAAATTAGTCCAAATGTAGTAGACATGTATGTTTATAGGAATCCTACCAACCTACCCCTTCAAATTAAAAAAATTTAATGTATAATTTCATCTAATACCTCATCTGATGTCGACCCAAGATTTACATACGTCTATTTCACTAAAGTTAATAATTCAGTTTTTGTGTTTTATACGTCACAAACTTACACTCAAAAACAATAAATGGCCACAGAAGAATATATGCATATAGAAAATGGTTCTTAGCACAAAAAATATCAATAACAATTTTAATATGAAAACAACATTTGATCTCACAGATTTCGGGTTCGACTGAAATTCAATGAACCTTAAAGTTATGATAAAAAAAATTCATTATTGATTGTGGCACTTAAATATACCATACTCTCCTAATTAATTTGTCATTGAAAAATTGAATTTTATTATATAACCAAGAAGTTGATATTTTATTAGTCACTCAAAAGACAATGTTGGTTTGATCTTTGCTTGTTGGTCTAATAATCAATTGTCTTTGTATTCAAAGTGGTTAGTTTTGTTTTTCAATTGATTTTTGAGTGCTATAAATAATAGGGAATAATATTGGGTACCAACATATTGTTGGAATACCTTTGTTATCTTGTGATGTTTTTGGATTTTAATAGATGAGTTTATTTTTATTAATGTAATGAATTCGATTATCTCTTGTAATTAAAAAAATTTGCATCAGAAAAAAGAAGGAATAAAGTAATAATGGCCATTAAAATAGTGTCATATAAACTTTAAGGAGTCTCGTATATTTAGAAAAGAGAATGCGTGTGTTAATAAGCTTGTAAGTTGTAGCACTATAATACATGATCTACATTAGTGGAATTATTTGCCACAACTTATTAGGAATGACTTGCCGTAATAAATTTAGTCTTTCTAGTTTTAGAGTTCATTATTTTTTGTTGCTTTCAAGTTTAGTTTATGTCCAACCCATTATTTTCATTTTGTATAATATAATTATATTTTTGGTGTATTTTAGATAATTGTTAGTTGTTGGAGTGTTAGTTTAATTGGAATTGCAATATTTATAGTGATGCCTTTGCATTGTTTAAAAAATCATGTTTGTGTATAAATGGTCGTCTTAATTTCCCTATTTGCTTGTACATTAACCAGAATATTCCTTGCCCTTCTTGAGTAAATCCACTAAAAAAAGAGCAAATCCAAAATAAAATGCAATTCACATAAAAATAAAATTTGCAAAATGCAATTTTTACCCCAACGGCAAATGCAAAATCTAAATACACAATTGTCTCAAAATTCTATTTGTTTTTGGAAGATATGAAATTTGTTTTAAATGTATAGTTTAAGTTGTTAAAAGTTTATAAATAATCTTAATAAACTTTTATTTTATATACTACCATTTTTTAAGAGATTAGTCATAGTTAGTAAAATGAAAATAAAAGAAAAAGTCGTTATTTTCAATATACTCATGACTTGTTTATGAGAAATGCTTATATCAGATTTTTTAATATACAATTTTCACACACTCGTTTCATGTTATCATATATGGCTATATTATATGTATTTAGTGTGTTAATTAGAGTCAGAAGTGAGAGTTTTTTTTTTCTTTCAAATTTCAATAAAATAAAATATTATATTTAATTTTTATTTTATTATTATAAAAATTCAATTCTTACAACAGAAAGTCTATTAAATGTTAAAATGTATTAATGATGCTTGGCTGATGTATTCATTTGTATATCGTATATTTTTTCTTTTAACTTATAAATAAACTACACGCAGAAGTAATATCTATTTCATCAATACACAAAATCAAAAAATAAAAATAGTTTTTTAATTAAATGGATGATTAATGTATTTTGTTGTGAAATTAATTATTTAGATAGAGGAGTAAATATTTTTTTAATTATTTCATTTAATTAAAAAGATAGTCAGTATTTTGTAATACCATTTAATTTCCTAGATGTAATATTGTAATTTAAAAATAGTATTACAAAAAAGAGATAAACAATTTTTATAAGAAAGTATTATTTATAAATAAGAAATGCAATAATACATCTTGTATATTTTGTTATAATTTGTATAATCATTTTGTATATTTTTTTAAATGTGTGATATATATTGTTAATATATATTGCAATACAAATTATTAAATATTGATAAGAATAATAAATATTGACAGGTTCTCTAATTAAATTTTGATAAGAATAATAAATAATAAGAATGTTGGTATTATTAAATGTTTTGTGCCATAAATTTGATAGATTCTCCAATTTTATTTGACTATGCCAAACTTAGTCGATGAGAATAGATGTTTTTCATGAATTGCACGTGAATGTAAATTCTGAATTAGAACAAGAAGAAATCTTGTTAAAATTTAAATTTAAAATTATACAATAACATCCTCCATCTATTACAAATGATAATGTTTATTTACATTACGTTGGACATAACATACAATAAGAATAAGAGTTAATATTTTTATTTATTTTTGTAATTAAAACTCAAATTGTTATAAAAATGACATGTATATAATATTATACTCTTATTTAAATAGATAAATAGATAAAAAAGAATAATTATTGATTGTGTAAATTCCAACTAAAATGTTACTAGAGAGGTTAATTAATATAAATAGTGTGGTATACGTAATAATAATTTTTGGTACTATCATCGGTGTATTTTATCGTTGTTGAAATGTATATTTATAGTGTAATATGTAAATGTGACATTCTATTTGTACATATTTTCTTGTTACATGACTTAAATGACATGTATTATGTAGATTGGTATGTGTAGAGTTAATCATGTAAATTGGTATGTGTAATGCATCATGTAGATTGATATGTGTAGAATGCATCACGTAGATTGATATGTATAAGGTGTGCATCATGATATGTGTATAAGAACTAAAATTTATTTTACTAATTTTTTTTATTATTAAAATTTCTCTTTATTATTATAACCCAATTTTTAAGATTTGAACATGGTCTCCAAAATCTTTAAGACCACCCTAATATGACAAAGGAGTTTGGATGTGAATGTAGTGGGAATTGCAATTCTAAATAGAAATCATATATAGATGAGATAAAAGTAAAGAAAAATATATTGAATAATAAAAAATTATTTTATATTAAGGGTTACATACTTATTATATAGTATAAGTTAATCAGATAAATAATTAATTATTGTAAAATATCTAATTAGTTAGTATAACTAATAAATCAACTTAACTAGTTAAGAAATCTAATATATCTCTCCAAGCCAACTCGTGTTTGATACACTTCTAGCTTGGAAAATGGCAAAAAAGAAAAAACAAACAAATATGAATTTTGTGCTTCACTATCCATATAATGAATAGAAACTAAAATATTGATTAGGCTAAAGATAATTATAATTATTTAACGATATATTTTTTTTAAAGGTCTTTATCATCATCAAATCACCAACCAAAACCAAAAAAACATAAGAACTAGTAAACTTACTAACAACCTTAGTTCCTTAAAAAAAACATGCTTAACAAGTTTATCGAGAAAAACCGACCTAACCGCAATTTGAATCTCCCTCGAAGTAATCGTTAGCTTCTTATTATACTATGCAAGTTGCAACGATTCTTGAGCAAGCTTGTCAAATATATTATTGATGAAACGGTCTATTATTCCATAGCTTTACTTTAGAACCTTGAAAATGTGGACCTTGTAAGTTTTGACGCTTTTCTTTGATCTCTTTTTTCTTTTCTTGCATCCTCATTTCTTTGGGATTTTCTTATTTGCTAGTTTATTCTCTACGGCTCGTTTTGCCAATAATTTTTCATGGAAGTTCTTTTCGATGTGTCGCAAAATTTGATTTTCGTCAATAACCCTAAACACCTCAAGATTTGTCAATATTTCAAAGAACTTGATATTGCCTCTTGTTGAATATGAACGAAGAATTGCTAATGGAAAGCTTGTAGATGGTTATAGTTTTCAAGTAGAAACCGATGGAGTAACTTTGAAATTCTTAATGCATATAATAACAGATTCTCTACTTTTGAAATGTTGGAGAAAAATGTTTTGAATGGAGAAAAGAGAATAAAATGAACAAATTGTTCAATAATCAAATAGGAAATGAAACATAAATCAATTAAGCTTCGATGAAGAAAGAGGAAGAATATAAGTGATGAAGATAAATAGTTATGGACATACAAAGTATCTCAAGTAATGGTGGTGATGCATAGAAAAAGGTGGAAAATATCAAATTAATCTTCTAAAGTAAAAAATAAAAAAAAATAAAAAAAAATCAAATCTTCATCGAAATCCACTACTAAGTTGAAAGAAAGTAGGATGAAATTCATCAATTTCACTTTTCAAAAATGGCAAAAGCAAAGAAAAAACCAAACTCTAATATCATATTACAATCACTAGTAGAAAAATGGCTTTTTAATTCAACAGATTTAAGTCGTTTACGTGGCACCAGACTTAAAAAATGAGGCGGAAGTATATTTAACTCGGTTATCCGTATAAACGAGTTAATAAAATGATGCGGTGGCAATTTTGGAAATATTTAAAACTTTTTTAACGCGGTTATATTAATAATCGACTTAAAACATACTACAATAACATAACATACGGTGCGTTTGTGTAAGGCATATTTATTGCAACTTTTTAGCTTCCACCTTTGTTAACTATTCTATTATAAATCTTTCGTATTCTCTAACAATATTTTCATCACACTCATCGCCCAACTCAGTTTTTATCGTCGTCAATTAGTTTCATCGCCACCTTTTTCAGCCAAACCGCTTCACGCCACCTTTTTCACAATCGCCAAACAGCTTTATCGCCACCATTTCAGGTATGGTTGTTCAGATTATTGAATAATAAATTTACATGAGTAATTTTTTACAATTTTCTACTCTTCTATTGTTTAATATAATGAGACATTAATAAAATGATTAATATATGTGTTCATAATTTCATTTAGATAATATCATATTATTTGAAGGAAAAAAATATACGTCAAATTCATTTTTTTTTTCTAACTATTATTTATTTTACGTTACTTATTTTTAACAAATGATTATGGATCGTAGTTGGATGAATACTAATTATTTGAGTAAATGTATAGATGTGAATAAATTTTTACAATTTACTTAAA
>NC_021162.2:18216434-18251393 GCF_000331145.2 Cicer arietinum | reverse complement strand
TGCTATATTGTGATTTTGTAATTTTGTTAATGGATATCTAATTTTTTTTTCCCGTGTTGTCAAGATTAGTCGGAAATGAGATACATGTACTCTTATATTTTTTTGTATAAATATCAGATATTTTGATTATTAGATGGTTATATAAAATTGTGATTGTTAGTACAAAATTCTTATTTGAAATTTAATACGAAAAATTGTATGGATTAGGAACATGAACACAAAATGAGAAATTTATAAAAAAAAAAAAAAAAATTATTATTTTAACTATATATCTATTAAGTCGGTTGATCAAAATATCCAACTTAAAAAGATGATGTGTTATATTGAATTTATGATGTTTAAGTCGGTTAATCTGAATCGACTTAATATGATGACGCTCTGTTAAGTCGGTTCATGAAACGAGTTAAAAAACAACATGTTTTTTAAGTCGTTTGCTGTTAACTCGGGTACGGAACCGACTTAAAATGTACATTTTAACCGACTTAAAAAAGACAAAATTCTACTAGTGAATTCTAGATAGAAAATCGTAGATGAGAGAAAAGTGTATTAAGTAGTGAGAGAATTGTCTAATGTCCATGGTTATAAAGACTTATATAGTCAATTAAATAAACAATTAATCAAAATAAAATAATTAATTAGTTAATTTAATTAACTAACTAACTAAAATATCTAATAGTAGGAGAAGGTGAAGAGTTACACGGATGGTGGAAGATGGAAGCAAGAAGGTGGTGGTGGTGTTGGATAATGCAGAAAGGAGGATGATGGAGAAGGAAAAAAGGAAGAGAGGGAATGAGAAGAAAAAAAGAATAAACATTTGGTGTAGATGGTACATTATTAGATCTAATAAAACACAAAATCCTACCGTAGAAATAAATTATCTACCGTAGACCATGAATATGTGTTACACTTAAAGTTGCTAAATATTGATGGCAGTAAAAGGTAGGTCTACACTACATTTGAGTGAAAAGATAGAAAAAATATTAAAATATTGTCAAAATATTTTTGAAATTTGGGCTGAAAAATGAATTGGATCGCTTTACTCTAAGTTTGGGGAACACAAACTACACAACAACTAGTTTATGAGTAGAAACTCCACCAATATTAGCAACATACAGAAGTCTAACACACTCAGTCCATGAAGCACCATATCAGCATCACCTTAATTAGTCTTTCATATTTGTCAAAGCGTTAGTGCAAATTTATCTTCTCGATACACATGACTCAATTTAACTTTCATTTTATAAAATATTATATCAAACTTTTATTTTATTTTATTTTTCATTTAATCAATTCATATTTATTCTTATTATTTTTCTCAAACTTTTATGGTTACACTCACATGGATTTGTTTTTATCAAAATTCAATATCTATTATTTATAAAAAAAATTAGTAAAAAAATAAATATGTACAATATATCAAGCCTAAATAGTCAAAATATGAAATCTAATCTTTGAAATTATAATTACTGTCAATTTAATCTTTCAAATTTTTAAAAAATAAAATTAATATCTTAAATTAAAGAATATTAATCAATTTATTCCATTAATCAAAATATTTCCCAAGTGAATATCCCTCAAAACTAACAAAAGACAAACATATTGACTTGAATAGTTTTTTTGTTATATATATATATATATATATATATAAACAAGAGTTTAACCTTTAAAATTGATTCAAAAATTTAAAAAATGACTAAGTATTTTTATACGCAAATGTCAGCAGTTCATATGTTTGTGGGGCATCCTGTCAAATAAAATCGATTATAAAAAAATTCTACATTAGTTAATTTGTCTGTACAATCGTTACCTTCTCGAAATATATGAATGATTTTGAAGCGACGATTTCTTATTAATTGAATGCAGTTACTCCATTTATTCTAAAGATTTCATGAAACAATAGAGGGATCATGAAAGCTTGAACATTGATATTAGAATCACACTCCAAACGTATATTAGTCCAATCTATTTTTAGTGTCTACTCAATACCCAACATGACTACAATAAGTTCAACACGAAGAGCAATCGAGAATCTCAAGTTAGCTACAAATCGATCCAAAATAAGAACCATAGTGATCTATAAAAATTCAACCACATGTAGAACTATCAGGAAAACCCTTTGAAGCACCATCGATATTGCATTTTAATTACCCAAGCCAACATAGGAGATTGTCATATCACTTTTTTAATCACCAGAGCATTTGGTGCATGGCACAGAATGTTGATTTCTCTAAGACCCTAAAATCATGTATAGAAGATCTCGTGCATCCCATAAGTTGGTACCTGGCAAATAAACACCAACTTTGATATTTTATGAATGTTCTGTTGTAGAATCATATGATTATTTTTGAAATGAATCTTGTTCTTATAAAATCAATTACTCCAAAAAATGTTAATGATAAGACAAAGTTCAACATCCTTAGTTTAGGTTCTTTAATTCATTCTACAAATGTACAACACCGTTAAGGGAGAAGTGAGATTGACCTTACAATCTAGAATTGATTCAAGCCAAGTCGATGTTGAGCATTTTCCAACTATTCTCACATAGGCTAGAACAAGAAACTCAAGGAAGACTTCTTTTAGCCAAATTATCATCCGTTGCGACAAAGCATTGATTTGGTAGGAGTATATAACGAAACTCTAAATCAATTTGCTCGAGGCTATGAAACACGAGTACTTCTAAAATGGTGAAGTACCTATATCAAGTACTTACACGATACCAGTACTCCGTACTTATTGGTACTCTATTTTTTTAATTATTTTATTACTAATAAAATTGATTATTTTTTATATATTAATATAATATGATTTTTGTATTTTAATTTATTTGTTGTTGTAACTAAACATAATTTATGGTTTTTTAAACATTAACTGTAATTTTGTATTGTGAATTGAAAAATTTAACTTTTGTATTTAAATTATATAAACACATTTATATTTTTATATAATGACGTGATCGTAACTTGATTTCAATAAAAATATGTGTCAAGTATCCATATTAACACCCAATACCGATATTGTACTCATATTTATACATCTTTGGTCCCACGTAACGAAAAGGTAATAGAGTTAGAATAAGAATATCAAGTTAAATCATACCAAGATTCGCAACTAATAACTTATTTAACCTATAATTTATATTAAGAGTTCAAAGAAACATTAAGAAGAAAGTGAAACTAATAAAACCAAACATTTTTGACGTCATAATTTTAACTCATAAATTATCTTTTTGACGTCATCATTCTTCTATATAAACTGTTCTCTAGTGCTGCAATTATTATAACAAATCCATCATCCTATTATTGACCAAATTGAACATTTGAGAAAACACTAAGATCGTGATAACCATGGCAAGTACTAATAGAAGCTTAATCTTTGCAACATTAATGCTTACTACATGCATCTTAATGTTAGGAATTTCCGGTCAATTAGAATGTGGTGGTAACTTGAATGGAATTGTAACCCAATGTAGACAATATGTTGAATTCAGTGGGCCAATAGTTCAACCATCAGAAGCTTGTTGCCAAGCATTGAATGGTGCTGATATTACATGTTATTGCAAATATGCAACCCCTCGTATTGAAAGAATGATTAGCATGGAAAAAGCAATGTTTGTAGTTAATTCTTGCCATTGCAGAAATATTCCTACCGACCAATGTGGAAGTAAGTTAACTTTCTTTCTATTATATATCTTTAATAATTGTCATTACTTGCTTGTACACAAGCCCATATTAAATATAAAATTTTATACAATTGATTGCTAAGGAATTTTAAAATTAGAAATAAAATAGATTAAACAAAGGTAAAATTGAAAAGAAGAAAATTTTATACAAAAATTCAATATCCTTTTATTGAAAATTATAAATATAAATATTTTTAAAAATTATGTTATTTAAATTAATAAAAATTAAAACATTAAAAAATTTGATATTCCCTTTATTTATATATTGGTCTAATATAGTTTTGATCTAAAGGTGAGTCTTTGAATTTTTAGTAAATTTTTATAAAAGATTATATTTAATTATTTAATCTTCATACTCTCTTTAAATATTTATTAAAGAGAGTATGAAGAGTATTCAAATCATTACATCGAAGAGAAAGTTTAGATCCAACATCATAACAAGAAAACACAACCCACCTTCTATAAAGAGAAGAACACTTTATTTTCAACACTCCTTTTCTCTAGTAAAATCAATATTGAATTCACACATTAAAAATGGATCCACATAAAGTGTTGGGAACCCACATAAATTTCTCTTAATTAGAAAGTAAGTGTTAGAGTGAATTATATATAAAAAATAAAGTGTTGTTAGTATTTTATAAAATGTTTGTTTGGTTCTATGAGAAATTGGTAATAGTGTGAAGTATAAATGTGAGTATTTCAGGTTATACTATTCCTCATCCTCCTCCTGCAAAAGCGTGAGGACAACATTGGACGCATGCAACTTGTGTTATAGCTTGACATCCATTATCTCTATGAAATTATGAATAAAATGATGATACAAGCCAATGCGTCTTTTCTAATATTTATTTGTGAATAAATTGTATTTGGCATGTTTCCTTTAAGTTGTATTACCTGAGTTCAATGACTGATCTCAGTGTTATTAACTTAAAAAATGTCAAAGTTTAATTTCCCTCTTAATTGCTTTAATTTTATTTTCTCAATACGAACTTAAAAAATGTTCTTCAATACGAACTTATTTTCTTAGAAGGGATAATTTAATTTGATGGCTGAATCTTGTGAAAGGAGGTTGAATTTTCATCAACAACTTGCAATAAATTTGATTCGCGATGGTGTGGTGGATATCGTGTTCTGGAATGCTATTGATTTTCTTTTGGAGTGTATTTATTTTTGTGATTGAGAGATAATATACTTAAACTGATGACCAGACTCGTGCCATGGTTTGAGTGGTCGGTCTTGGGCTATGTGGTTAGAAATAAAATAAAATAAAAAATTTATTATTTTTAATGTGTTTCTCCACGTTTTTAATTTGTTAGATGTTTTTTTGTGTGTTGCGATCTCCACGACCCATTTTGCCATTTTGCCTGCGGGTGCCTTTCTTTTAGATGATATGCTCAAACTAATTAACACGATTTCAGGGTTGGACCATTTCGTTTATAAACAGAGGACTCCACTCACTTTAAAAAGCAGACTAAAACTCAACATATTTACGATTTTTTTCTCTTTTTCTTGTTTTTGTTTTTTTTTATGTATTTCTAAACCTCTTCTCCTATTATTTTTGTCCGTTCCAAAATTTTGGTTTGTCGAACTTTGAGCGGTCTTAGTACCATATTGACAATGTAATTTTAGAATGGTTACCACAGTGGTATGTCGATAGAGTTTATAATTATTTTATCTTAAAAACATTTGTTTGTAATTATTGTAAAATGTAGGATAAATATTATTTTTCGGTTTAAATATATATTTGATTCTTGTAAATATATTACTTTTTTTTATTTTAGCCTATTAAGTTTTTTTGTTTGGATTTAGTTCCTATAGAATTAGAAACGATCAACTTTTGTTTTAACGTCAAATCAACATTAAAAAATGAAGAATTTTTTAAAAACCCTTAAACTTTTCTTTTAATTTTTATTCATATTTTCTTTATAAAATAATATTAATTATTAAATGATTATTGAATAAATTTATTAATTAATAATATAAAACATTTTAATTTTTAATATTTCATAAAAGATGATATGTTGGTGTCTATTTATAGGCTCATGTGTCATGTCAATTTATAACTAAAATAAAAAAGTGGTATATTTGCCGGGACTAAAGATATATTTAAACGTTTTTATCTATTAGAAATGATAAATTTCACTATAACTAATTCACACAAATATAAAGTTCTAGATTTAAATTTGAGACAAGACCTTCACCCTAACACACTTACTAGTTGAGTTAGGGCTTAAAGAAAATACATTTTTTTTGTTGTTAAATTGATATTTAATGGGTACTTATTTGAAATTATTGAAATATAGGAAGAAGTCATTCCTCTTTGAGTGATATGTTTTTGTTTCGGCCGAAAGTAAAGGAAGTGGATGAAGAAATCGTGTTATTTAGTACTTAATTGATAATATTTATTTTCATAGGGAGATTAAAATTTAAAAACTATTCAAGCCAATGACAAATTTTAAAATGTTTACAAAATTAATGCATCCAGTCAAGGTTTATTCTCATTTATGGGTTTTGAAATTTCAAGTAATTAATTGTATGAAATAAATGCATTTATAGGGAATAAGTTTCCTTTTAAGGATTGAAACAAAAAAATATTAATTTTAAGAATCACATAACTACAAGTTCTATACATATTGTTGGATATTGCCTATTTATATATTTGATTCTTTTTCTTTGAAAAAATAATATTGGATATTTAATAATTGCTAGCCTATTCGTTTTATTTCATGTAGCAACGGTTGGATCTTCGCCCATGATCAACATATGAAAGCAAAGATTAAAAAAAATCAATGTATTATAAAGAATTAAAATGATGAAAAAAAAAAACCAGTGAAGTATAATATATAGCCGAAATTCAGTAAATAAAAAAAAGAAGTTCATATATAAATCTAAGTTAAAATAAAAAATAAAAAAATTACAAAAAATTGGTTTTACATATCCTTGCTGAAATAGAAATTAAAAAAAAAAAAAAAACTTGAAATATCAACTATAACAAAATTGAAATCATAAAATAAAAATGAATTGATATGTGAAGTAAAAAAATCAATGAAAAGGTAAATTCAACTCACACAACTGCAATGTGTCAATTCAAACATGAGACGAGACATCTATTATAATAATATTGGGAATTAGGATTTAAGGACAAGTAATTTAAATTTATTCATAACCAAAAACCAAATTTAAATGAAAATATTGAAAAAATAATTTATAATGTAAACTTACGGTTTAGTACAAATAAAAGTTGAAGATAAAATGATTTGATATATTAAGAATAATCAAGTCATTTGGTGGATTTACCTTTAATTGGAGGGAGATGTATGTGGTCGAGGTTGGATGGAGCTTGACTTGTATGAGTAGACTCGATAGCTTTCTTTTGTCTGAAAAAATCTGTGAAGCATAGAATTGTGTATCTCATTAGGCGTTGGAGAGAGACTTATCTGATCATTGTCCTATCTGGTTGTTTAATGGGGGATTAGGGACCTAGACTGTTTAGAATGTTGAAATGTTGGGCATAATTTATTGGTTATCATGAGTTTGTTCAAAACCACATGAATAATTTGTTGTTTGTTGGATGGGGAGGCTTTGTTTTGAAGGAAAAATTGAAAGGCATCATATCATCTTTGAGAGTGACATAAAAATCATAGTTGCAATCTAGACAAGCAATTGAGGTCTACAAAGGAGAATGAAGAATATTAATGTTTGAATATGAAAGGTGAATCTGGTAGTTTAGATGAGGTCGAGATTATGGACAAGCATTTCTTATCACTCAATTATTTTTCCTCTCTAGATTATATTGTAGTATTCAATGGTAGAAATCAAGGGTGATGTAGTTGAAGGAGGCTAACGCTAACTCAAACTACTTTCATGGTATAATTCTTCTAAGAGAAGACAAAATTTCATCTTGAGTATTGAAGTTGGAAGTACTCAAGTGAACATTGTGGAAGGAGTAAGGGGATTTATTTTTCAATATTTTAAAAATCATTTCCAATCAACACTACTAGAAAAACAGGATTTAGCGTCGGCCCAAAGCCGACGCTAACGTCCATTTAGCGTTGGATTAGCGTCGGAGTCGGGCCTATGCTAAAACGGTCGAAGCTAATTATTAGCGGCGGACAAAGACCATCTGACGCTATCTTAGCGTCGGCATCGCCGACGCTATTGATAATTTGAAACAGCCGACGCTAAAAATACCAGGTGCCACGTCAGCTGGGCAGAAAATTGTTGCGTCGGATGGCCGACGCTAGGGTCAACCAACAGTAGTCAACAAAATTGGTTGCGTCGGACAGTCCGACGCTAAAGTCAAATTTAAAGTCAATTTAATTTATAAAGTAGCGTCGGTGGGGCCGACGCTAAGTTAAAAATTTTTTACCGTCCTATTTTTAATTTTATAGCCCCTGCTTTGCTGAATTTCATTTTTTTTTTTAATAATATAATTGATTGCTAATAAACATTAAAAGTCATTCATTGACATTATAACAAACGCACAGAGTATTAAATAACATATCAAAATATCATGTGTTCTGAAACTACAAAATAATAAATAGTATCGAATAACAACTTTAAAAAAGTTACCTAATACATAATTGTCAACCACTACAAAAAGTAAACATAACTATGACATTAAGGTTCGTCAAGCGACACATCGTCCAAATTATGATCGTAATGAGGATGTGAAGGAGGATGACTCGCAGTAGATGATCCACCAGTTGATTGACGGGCCAAAGCGTCAAATTTGTCTCCAAAAAATTGCTTTAATGCATCAAAATCATTATCTAACTTCTTTGAACGCTCCCTAGCCTCTTCGGCGACCTTGGTAGCCACTTGAGCCTGGGCCACTGCATCCTGAACAATTTGTTCAGCTCTAATTCTAGCTGCCCTCTCCGCTTCTAAAGACGTCCCAGTCATAGAATTAGAAGGATTCTGGGAATGTTGTGTAAGCGATACACACCCCTGTCGGACGTTAATGGACAAGTCTCCCGTACCATAAACTCGACCACGAGTGCGACCCCCTGCAGATTCAGTCCATAACTTAAGTATTGTCCCTCCATCTACCTCTTTACCACTTTCTTCACTTGTTTCGCCAATCTGTGTTTGTACTTCCTCCAATTTTTTTTTAAATGATCCCTGAAAAATGGAATAAATTAATAACGTAATATATGATCAAATTTCTAAAATAAATTAAACAAACAAGTGTATAATAAAGGGATTGCTCTTCTAGGTATAAATGACATCATATTATTTTTTGGTTGATTTGTAATATAAAGAATTTGCATAAAGAATTTACATAAATAAAGAACATACATAGGTAGATTCTGCGCGACTATCAACCCAAGCGCCATTTTTTCTCTTGTGGGTTGTCAAAAATAACTCATCTGGAAGTAAATCTCTTTGAAGGTTATTGCTCTACAAATAAAATCAAGATTATTGGATCACAACACAGAATTAGAAATCATAACATTAAATTGTATTAATTTTAAGTAAATGTAAATTTAATACATACAAGCTCAATCGCAACATCAATATGAGCTTTGCGGCCTGAGGTGTGGACAGCCCCGCCTCTTGTTGAAGCTCGATTGGTCTTATTTTGGTTGGAGATGTTCTTGAATGATGTACCTTCCCAATATGCTTGAAGACCAGTCCAAGCTTCCTCACCTATCCAACTAGGTCGAGTCCCTTTTTTCCTCACCTTTGTAAGCATATCTGATAGTCTTTTAGCGACCTTTTGTTCAAACAGATGTTTCACAATATCATTATGACAAGGATCCCACGATACCTTCTCCTAGGAATAACAAAAAGTATATATGTAATAACTACTATCAACAAAATAGATTACACAATTCTCCCTATATATGCTAGAAAAATGAATTGAACATATAATTATATTCAAAGGCTTACCGCAAACTTTTCAAACTAATCTTGTCTAATTATGTCAGTGGTTGCACTCCAACCATAGATAGGCTCACGAAATTGTTTTTGTATGGCATACCTAACGGCATCTGCAACTGCATTGCTAGGAGTGAGTCTGCATTAATGTATTGAAGAAATAAAGTATTAAGTAAATAATATGTGTCTATACTTATGCTTCTAATATTAAGAAAATAAACAATTTTTGTAACTTACCCTTTACCATAAGGTCGTATAATGGTTTTTTCATTATCATCTCTCACAAGCACGATAGGAGGAATGTTCCCTTGACCCACCTCCTTATCATCTTGGTTGTGGTCCCCAATTTCCACCCTATCCTCATGACCATCGGAAGTTTGTTCCACATTCTTCTCTACCAAAGCCTCACGTGGGGAATGTTGTGAAGAGGCACCCATGGTATGAATACTTAAACCTGGAGTCGGCATAAAGACAAATACCTCAGGGGTTGAGGCATGGATGGGAGATGGTGTCGAGTGGGATGGTGGTGTTATAGTATCAGTAGGTGCTACAATCTTAGTTGATGTTGGAGGCTGAGACGGGGCTGGAGACGAACAATGAAGTGGCCAAGTGGTAGACAAGTTGCGACGTATGACATCCCGCTGCTCATTAAGTTTCATTCAATCTGTTGGGGAAACACAATCTATTGTGATTCTAGATTAGTAACAAATAATTAGTGAAACAAGATATTATTATACAAAATATTTAGAAACCAGACCTGCTACTGTCATTCATTCATTAACCAAACCTGCTACTGAACGACGACTCTGAACGGCGACACTGAACGGCGACGACGACGGAGTTCGAGAGGGGGACAATGACCGACTCTGAAAGTGAAGGTGACAGGTTCGCAAATCACATGTTGGGCGGCGATACTCACTGCATTTAGGGATTCGGTGATGGACTCAATGTGAGAGAAGGGTTCAGTTCAAGTGTGAGGGAAGGGTTCAAGTGTGAGGGAAGGGTTCAAAGACTTAGGGATTTAGAGAAGAAATGAAACCTTAGATAAATCGTGCTTTCAGAGAGAAAATCGTGTTTTTAGGGAAACCAACATTTTAATTTTACAATATGATTTTATAAATAATATAAAAAAAATTTAAAATACATTAGCGTCGGCCCATCCGACGCTACCTATTAAAATAAAAATTATAAAATTAAATTAAAAAACTAGCGTCAGTCTTATTTTACGTAGCGTCGGCCCTCCGACGCTAACCGTTAATAAAATTGAAAATTGAAATTTAGCGTGTTAGCGTCGGTCAGGCCGACGCTAAACCGACGCTATCTAGCGTCGGAGTCGGGGGCCGACGCTAAATATGGCAGCTAAAATACCATTTTCTAGTAGTGCAAGTCGGGAGAGAAGGATTCAAGTGGAGAATTTTCATATTAAGTCCATTAGTGTTGAATAGGGTTATCAGTTAACTAGAATGTTTGATGAAGAGGAAGTGAAGACACTTGTGTGGGATTGTCATAGCTTCAAAAGTCCAGGTTTTGATGGTGTCAACTTTGATTTCTTGAAAGAATTTTGGGATGATGTAAGTACGATTTCATGAAGTTTTTGCAAGAATTCCATATGAATAGTAAGTTGGTGAAATGGTCCAATTGTACTGTTATCATTTTTATTCCAAAGAACAAAAATTCTCAACAACTTAATGACTTTTTCCCTATATCTCTTGTAGGTTGTATGTATAAAGTTTTAGCTAAAGTTTTATCAGTATGCCTTTGTCATGGGTAGGTAGATTTTAGATGGTATCTTGTAGGCTAATGAAGTTTGTGGATGAAGCGTGAAAGAGGAAAAGGGAGTTAATATTGCTCAAAATTAATGTTGAGAAGGCTTATGATTTAATGGAGTGAGATTATTAAGATATAATGTTGACATCTATGAATTTTCCAGTTACATTAAGGCGTTGGATATTAGAGTGTATGAGCTTAGCTTAGGTGTTGGTTTTGGTCAACGTGTGGCCTACAGAGTAGTTCCCTTTGAAGCAAGGCCTTAGGCAGGGGGTCCGCTTTCTCCTTTTCTTTTAATGTTGGCTGCTAAAGGACTAACTTACATGTTGAGTTCTTTAGTAGAATTTGGATTGTTCTCTAGTTATAATGTAGGTGACGACTCATATTTTTGAGTCTCCCATTTGCAGTTTGCGGATAATACAATTATCATGGGTGAGAAGAAATGGTCTAATATAAGAGCTATTAAGGACAACTTACTGCTTTTTGAATTGGTTTCAGGTCTGAAAGTTAATTTTCACAAAAGTATTTTGGTTGGTGTGAATGTTAAGGAATCATGGCTTGCAGAGGCAGCCAAGTTATAGAAATGCAAAGTTGGGGTGGTTCCATTTAAATACCTTGGATTACCTATTGATGACAATTTGAGGAATCTATCCTTTTGGAATCTTGTGATTGAAAAAATTTGAATAAGGTTATTGGATGGAGGAACCACAATATATCTATAGGTGGTCGCCTTGTTGTCATTAAAGTTTTCATATTTGTATTGTCGTTTTATTTTCTTTCTTTTATCAAGGCTCTTTCAAATACTATTTCTAACATTGAATCTCTTTTTAAATATATTTTATGGGGGTAGTAAGGAGGCCCGCAAGGTTCAATGTATCAAGTGAGATTGAATTTGTTGTAAGCGCGAGCAAGATGGACTTGGTGTGCATAATATGTGTGTGTTCAATATAGCGCTTTTGGTTAAATGGTGTTGGAGGCTCAAAACGGATACAGGTGGATTGTGGTTTAAGGTTCTTTCTTGTAAGTATGGTTATTTGAATGGGGGGTAGTGGTTGGTGGTACTTCTCAAGATTTGTCGCGGTGGAAGGATATCAGATGTCTAGAGGTTTGAGGTGGGGGTAATCTGGAACAATGGTTCTCGAACAACTTAGTAAGAAGAGTAGATAATGGTAGGAATACTTTATTTTGGTATATGATCCATGGCTTGGAGGTGGGTCGTTGCATAATAGGTTTAGTAGTTGTTTGGACTAGTGCATTATAAATTTATAAGAGCGGTGAATATATTTAGATTGGGGTGAGAATTTGGGCGAGATGGATTGGGTGACATCGTAGTTTGTTATAGTGGGAAAGGGGATTGGTGGAAAAGTTTACTTCATTATTTGTTAATGTTCATTTACAAGATCCAGTTAAGGATTCGTGACAATCGAAAAATAATACTTGCAGGAGTGTACTCTGTGAAAGATGTTTTTCTTGTTACAGGAATTAACCTAATCAAATGACATGCATAATGTAGATTGTATTGTATAGATTGCATAATGTAGATTGATACGTGTATGTATATGGACTAAAATTTACTTTATCAATTTTTTTAATTATTAAATTTATATTTTTTTATTAAGCTCAATTTTTAAGATTATAACAGAGTCTCCAACATCTTTAAGAAGAACCTAGATCAAATACATAAATTTTTGTTAACCAAATTATAATCCAAAAGTCTATTATAAAATAATCGAATGGAATAATTTATAAAAAAATTATTAAAACAACTAATATAATTATAAAATAAAATAAATTCTCCAACCTAAATTCCAATTAATTTTTAATTATTAAAAATTTAAACTAAAATTTAATTTACTATCTCTCTCCAATTTATTTTTGTAAATTTACAATTTAAAATTCTTATATACAAAATAATATTATTTTTTATTTATCTATTAAAATTTTAAAATTTCTACCACAATAATATTTTAGTTCAAAATCCGCGTTGGCTCTAGTCACGCAAAAAATTCTCCAATATTCATTCTTACTATAGAATATAGATACTAACACATACATAATCCCAAAACATATTGCATCATTTAGCATAGTAGAAGCCTCTCTTTCGAAGTAATAAGAATGAGCTTGGCCCAACTAAATTCTGGTGTATTTGAAACACAATTTTTTGTCCTTGATATGCAATGGACTTGCAGTGGCAGGGTGTAATTATCAATTTGTATACTCATTAATCAATACATAGACCTCTTCACACTTTTCTCTGTTTAAATAATTTGAGCATTATACTTGTGGGTGAATTAGAAATTGATAAATGGGGTGAAAGTGTAAAAAGTAAGGGGGTGTTTTAATTTTTTTTTTGTCTGTAGGGTTTTTAATTGTAATATTATTGTGAGATTTTTATTTAAATAATTTATTTTTGAAAAAAACACCAATTTATTTAACTTTTAAATATAAGTATCAATATACCCTACTTTTGACACTAGTAAGAAGTCGTGTTTTGAAAAGGAGACTTTGTAAAAATTCTCAACATTTCAAATGACGACTTTATACTACATTATGATTTTTTTTTACCAACTTTTTATTTTAGTTTTATTTGATTAAGAAAACCTATAATATTAATTAATAATAAAATTAATTCATTAAAATTACTATAATTATGAAAAAGCAAAAAATTATAAAGATTGAATATAGTTACCAATACTTAGATGATATTTTTGAATATGATCAGTAATCCAACTTACTAGTAGTTAATAGGTTTTTAACAATTTATCTTTTATGCAGAATATAATATATAATATACAATTATTTAACATTACGAAAAAAGTATTATTAGGAAGAAAATTAGAAACCAGTAAATAATATATAAATGCAATATATCATACTAATAAAAAATAAATAAATTATAAAATGTATGTATGTGGTTTGATTTAGTTTTGAAATATTAATCTGAAATCTAATTCAATTTGTGTGGTTTTTAAAAATAACATTAAAAAATATCCAATAATATTTGGTATTGTGTGATTTTTGGTTTTTTTTTTTTTTATTATATCAATTTGCTTTGAATTGGTTTAGATATAAACACTTCTATCTACAACAAATAATTTTTAGCTATGCTTATATTGTGCCCTATGTGAAGATAGCATAATGTATCACAATTCTGAAATGCAGAGACTTAAAAAAAGTCGTCAAAACATTGTCTAAATATTAATATCATTATATTTTAGAAATTAAAATGTAATGATATTAGAATATAAAATTTTACTAAAATTGAAATATAAATACAATATTTTGACATTTTATAAAAAATAAAACGTGGCATACTGTATTTTTTACGGTATTTGTGTCACGACAAAGTCGTATTTGAAAAGCTCATTTCCTTTATAACGCCGTGCTTTCCAAAATCGGACCTTCTATTAGTGCCAAAAGTGGGGTACAATGGTATTTAATTTGAAAGTGGGATAAATTATTTTTTTTTTCTTTTCAAAAATGGGTTATAATTACAAAAAAATAACCGATTATTGCTTTATGTATGAATTTAAAAAGAATAGGTATTATTATTGGTTCAATCTTGGTCAGACTTTTGAATCTTTATTGAGTACATACGCCAGTTTATTGTCCAGCCCGATTTTGATTACCCTAAAAATATATGTCGAAAAATATATTAAATAATGGAAAAATTTCCCTTGTACCCTCCTTATTATACCTATACCCCAAAATTTAGAATGAAATGACTATTTTGCCCTCGTATAAATAATAAAACCTCAAAAAATTACCATTCCACACTTTCACATTTCCAGAACAGAGAGTAAGTTTTTTTTCAAAATTTCCGGAGAAGTTGAGAAACAAGTTTTCCGGTACAGAGCTTGTATTCCGGAAACGTTGTTTTAAAGTTTTCCGGTACCGGAAATCTTGTAGGAAGTTTTTCAGTACAGAAGAGTGTTCCGGAAAACTTATTTTTAACATATCCGGTACAGAAAGCGTTCCGGAAAACTTGATTGCCAACATTTCCGGTAGTTACCGGAGAACTTGAGCATCAAGTTTTCCGGAAGTTATGTATATATATTTTTTTTAATTTAATTAATTATAATTTTATAACTTATTGTGATTTAATTCTTTTAATATTTTAATTTTTCAGTGGGTGCACGAGGAAGAGACGGCAAAATCATATGAATTACACGGGACACTGAGACTTCTACATCGACTCCGATGAATCCCCCAGAGAGGATTCGACCGACAGCTTCAAGGAGAAGAAGACGTATGATTATTGAAGATGATGATGAGGGACATAATGATCAGGGGGAGCCTTCTACAGTGCATGAGGAAGATGTGGTACATGAGCATATGGTGCACGAGCAGGTGGATGTACATGAGCAGGAGGAGGCTGCACCTGCTCATGAGGGAGAGCATATGGAGGAGGAACATGATGGAGCTGAGGGACCTGGTGAGCTCACACGGTATCCTGGAGGACCTTATGATTTGTATGTCCTTACACGATACCGTTATCATGTTTCAGCTAGACTATGGTTTGGCGAGGTATATTAAATTAATTATTACGTATTTAAATTAATTATTATTTGTTGTCTAAATTTAATTTTAATGTCATATATTTTTTTTTGTATACAGGAGCGACCATTGCTGAAAATTGTTGCGCATGGGAAGAAAATGCAACAATTTACTCCGCCGGTACTTCCGCGACCCATAGAGAATTGGGTGAATTTGTCTGGTCTGAACCCATTACAACGGGGTAGTTTGAAGATGATCGACAACAACTTGATATCTGCCTTTGTTGAAAGATGGCATTCTGAGACATCGTCATTTCACATGCCATTTGGTGAAATGACGATTACTTTGGATGATGTTGCCAATCTTCTCGGATTGCCTATTAGGGGTGAGTTCTACAGTCCACCCGATGTAGATAGAGTAACAGCATGTAATCTTGCCGTCCATCTATTAGGAGTGACCACGGAAGAGATCTGGGAGGAGACCAGAAAGACTAGAGGTGCACACTATAGATTGGATTGGTTGAAGGAGGTGTTCAGAAGGCAGTGTGCAGCAGAGAGGTTTGACTGTGCTGCTAGGGCATATCTGTTGAATTTAGTCGGGAGTACTATTTTCGCTGATAAGAGTCATACTCTAGTTGATGCGAAGTACCTCCCTTTATTCAGATATTTAGATGGTATAGATAGATATGCATGGGGTACTGCTGCACTAGTGGTGCTTTATGACTACCTCTCAGATGCCTGCTATTATGACACCAAACAGCTAGGTGGATACATGACGTTGCTTCAGGTATCAATTATATTTTAGTATTAATTGTTAATTATTTATTTAATTTATTTATGTTGTATTTAATTGTTAGTATTAATTATTTAATATTTTTATTTGTAACAGTGCTGGATTTACGAATATTTTCCGAATATTTGTAATAGAGGTGATCAGGGTGCTGACGTGGAATGTTTTGCCCGAATGAATAGATGGTGCTATAAGCAAGGCAAGCATAAGGTCCACGAATACAGAAGTATTATTGATGCATTGACACCTGCAGATGTTATATGGAGACCATGGGAGAATCACAGGGGTGTCATTCCTTTTGATGATATCACACTTTATACTGGTCACATTCGATTATGCAGCACTGTAGCGAAATATCTACCAGAGAGGTGTTTGAGACAATTCGGATATATCCAGTATATTCCTTCACCGCCACTTCCAGATCCTGCTAGATTATTTGATGTAGATGTGGAATGGTTGGGATATGTGACGCCAGTGACAGAGCTATTTCCCAAGCTTCGTCCAGCTACATATCCATCTGAGTGTGAAGATGGATATTTGGAGTGGTTCTATCAGGTGTCTCATCCACTGCTGGTGCGACCAGATGGTGTACCTCAGGTCCCACGTTATAGTGTACCGCCCACCAGTGCAGATGCTTCTAGTTCACAGCCGCCACCTATCCTACAGCAGATCGGTGATCTTATACAGCAGGGGTTGAGTGAACATCAAGCTAGTCCAGATGATGAGTTGTATAGGCACTTTTATAAAGCTTTGTATTTATCACGTAGTCGCACTAGTTAGTAGTAACACTTTTGTAACTGTTGTTATGTAGGTTATTTTATGAACACTTTTGATGAACTATTATTATGTCGGTTATTTTATGAACACTTTATGTTAGTTATTTTATTAATTATTGTAATGTCGGTTACTTTATTAATTATTGTTATGTTAGACTCACCCGTCTCTGAATAGTTATTTTATTAATTATTGTAATGTCGGTTACTTTATTAATATATGCACAGAATCTAGAGGAATTGGTTCACCCATTAATTTATATTGTCCCAATTCACAAGCACAAGGTAATCCGTATGTCCTTCTCAGAGAACACCCACATATAGATTTGTCAGTACCCACCCACTCAACTTTGTCGTATTCTTCAGCAATACGTCTTTGAGCTTCTGTTGATACAAATGTATTCAATCTCTGATAAAATGGATTTCTGTGCTCATGCTCTTCATCATAAAAACTTTTTTGAAACGAGGCTCTGATTCTTTTATGTTGTAACCTTATCATGTTGTTCATAGCCTCCCAACATTTACACAAATCACTCATGCTATTTTCTAACATTAACTTCAGTTTCCAGTGAGCCGACTCAACCCTGTAAAATTCAACAATATATAATAAAATTATATTAAATACCTGTTAGTCGTTGTGTTCCCCAAATGCATCACTTTATTTGTCCATGCTTCAACAAATCTTTCCTTATGTGGAGTCAACCAAGTTTCTTTGACATAATCAACAAACACTTTAGTATCAACACATGATTGTTCAAACATATGCAAGCGCATCATATACTCTTTTTCATTACTACAATACATAATGTCTTTCCACATATTCAATATTGACTCTTGTCTATCCTTTAAGACATATTGCTTGCATTTTGCTCCAACATTTTTTTCGATATGAAATCGACAAAGTAAATTAACAGCATGTGGAAACACAATGCCAACTGCATTCATTAACGCAAGATCTCTGTCTGTCACAATTACTTGAGGGAATTTATTTTGTGTAACAAACAAATCTTTTAGTCTCTCTAATGCCCAACAAAAGTTTTCTTCCCTCTCACATTCCAAATAAGCAAACCCAACTACAAATGTTTTCTCTGTTGATGTCATACCAACAATTTCAAGTAATGGCATTCTGTATTTATTGGTTTTGTAGGTACTGTCCATAATCAACACAATCGGAAACAAATTCAACAACTTCACTGAATCTGGATGCGCCCAAAAAATATCTCTCATAACATCGGAGTCTTCACGCTTTCTATTCCAGCACACATATTTTGCATCTTCAATTAACTTGAATAAATGTTGCATCTCTGTTCTATTACCTCTCACGCGCAATCGAATGATACTTCTCTGTTTATATATTTGTGAGATCTTAGTAACATTACTCTTATCTCGGTCTTGCAATGAGAGTAATATGTGTCTCGGTGCAACATTATATTTTGTTAATTCATGAACATGCTTTCTATCTTCTTCATTTAAGCGCCCAACATATGCATGCCCCTCCAAAGTATCAGGTAATTCATGGTTGTGAATTCCACAAATTACTTTAACTATCCATCCTGAACCATCTTTTAATGGTTTTGATCTAAGCTTGAAAGGACAATCACATTTTTTTGTTGAACTTCGAATAGAACTAGCAGCACACTTGTATTTTCCCCCTTTGTCACAACCTAATATTAATTTATTTCTCCGTCCTTTCTCACCCGTCTCTATATCTGATCTTCTGATAATAACGGTAACTTTATTTTTTATACCAATTTCTTTTGCCCATTTCACAACAGTATCCCTTGAATCAAATATCTGAAATAAAATAATTATAATTAATCACAAAAATATATTTTTATAATATTAATATTAAATATATTTATTCATACCTGATCTGTGTCAAAAATATTTGTAGTATCGACGCATGTTTTGTCCATTAATAGTAGTGGATTATCCATATCTGTTAACATTTAAAAAAAATTAAAAAAAATTAAAAAACTTAAAAAAAAATTAAAAAAATATGGTCTGTACCGGAAAACTCAAAAATGAAGTTTTCCGGAACCTAATATTGTACCGGAATACTTGCCAACCAAGATTTCCGGTACACAAATTTTCCCTTCTGTACCGAAAAAGTCAGTTTTAACATTTCCGGTACTATACTCTGTACCGGAAAACTCAGTTTTAACATTTCCGGTACTTTACTCTGTACCGGAAATCTTGTTTCAAGTATTCCGGTAGTTACCGGAAAACTGCCACTTACCGGAAATCTGTTTTACGGCTGGGTTTGTGACAAAATGGTGAAAAAAATATTTACATTTCCGGTATAATAGTCATTTACAAAATGGTGAAAAAAATTGAGGGTAGTTTTGCCATTTTCGAATTTTTTTGGGGGTACAAGGCAAAGTGTGGGGGTACAAGGGAAATTTTTCTAAATAATGTATTGCTATCTTTTTTCAATAAGTGATTGTAAATTTTCTTATAAACTATTTAAAAACCAACAGTGAGATGATCTTTAAAGAATTAGTATTATATGTTTCTCCTAAAAGAATTTGAGTCATATTCTTGGAGTCGTTAATTTATTTGAGAGACAATTCAACTCCAAATTTATAGAAACAATGAATTTGTTTGATAAGACAAAAAAGCAAGTTTATAGCTTATAGGTTATAAGATATGTTTGGTAATAGTCATTTATGAGCTCATATCTTTTTTTTTTTGTTAAACTAATTTAAGATTTTAAGTAGGTTATGAGTATATAGTTTATCATTTTTTATATCAATTTTACCTTTATTCATTACGCCAAAAATAATATTTTACAGCGCTTTTAAGCGTTGTAGTATCTAGTGCTGTTAAAAGATACAACAATGTTATTTAAAATAAACAAGCACTGTAATAGGTATAAATATATTGCACTCAGCGCTTCTTTTAGACTCGTTTTATAGCGCTTTTCTTAATAAATAAAAAACATTGTAATAGGTGTGCATTTCTTATACTAGTTTTATAACGCTTTTATTAAAAAAATGTTGTAATAGGTGCATATATAGCGTGCATCTCATACTAGTTTTACAGCTCTTTAATTAAAAAAGCGTTGTAATAGGTGCGTTCTTATACTTGTTTTATAGCGCTTTTTTCGAAAAAGTGCAGTAATAGGTACATTTTAAAAAGCGCTGTAAATCTATTCTACAAAGCAATGTAAAATACTTCTCTTAGACTAGTTTTACAGCGCTTTTTTTAAAAAAACACTGTAATAGGTGCATTTTTATACTAATTTTACAACGCTTTTTTTTTAAAAAAAAAACAATGTAAAATATTAGTTTATATAAATAGGTCTTTAATGACATTTTTTTTAACAAAGCGCTGTCTTTAGATGCATCCATACAATTTTTTTCCAAAATCATATTCATCAAGCATATATTGACACAATTGTAATTTTTTAATTCAAACATATTCACAATATGTATTCACAACAACAAGTTCAATTACATCAATATTATTATCAACATCAATAGCAACATATTTACAATATCAATTACAAATTCACATCAACAATATCATACCAGTAATTAGAATACTGGTCAACAATTTCAATAATTTTCAGCATGCCAATTTTCCAACAATTTGCAACATGCCAATTTCCAACAATTTACAGCATGCCAATTTCCCAACAATTTCTTACTTTACCCTACTGTTAACAAAAAATAAAATAAGCTAATTAGAATAATGATTAGTTCACACAAAAATATACAATATATGATAGTTTACAATGTGAAACTCACCTATTAATAAATTATATAACTTTTAGTTCAATCACATACTAACACGAGTCTTCCTTTATTTCAGTTAGATCACTTTCAAAGTATGTTGAATTGGAGTTGTCAAAGTACTATGCGATATAATATTTGAACATGAATAAGTTAGACTCAAATATATATATATATATATATATATATATATATATATATATATATATAAAAATAAAAATATAATAAAAATAAAGTACCGTTTCTGGAATTATATTTTGATTCATATCAACAATCTCCTTCATAAATCGCAATATATAGTATCCGGAGTTTATGTTGTTAGTTTGGCGAGGACACTATAAAACAAAACATGTACGCCAATGAATATTTATGCATTAATTGTAATTGAAATTTTAAAGACATAATTAAGTTCTATAACAAAAATTTCAAACCTTTATTGGAATCCATGTGATGTTGTTTGACTTATGCTTCGATACTGTAGCACCCTTTGAGTGTGGAAAACTTGTAAAGCACTATCAAATAAATGTAATTATTATTCATTTATCAAACACATTATTTATATATGTAAGAAATAAATGAATATTACTTACATATCAAAGATATTCTTTATATTCGAGTGATTGTTATAATGATCGTGCAGTGGAGCTAAATAGTACATAATTTATGGCAAACAATACCCAATGTTGCCAAGAACAACAAAAATTTGGTTGACAAATTTGTTTACACAACTGATAAAGTATCATAAATTAAAAAAGATACATATAAATAATATCTAATTATCCTGAATTATATGGTGCAAGAAACAACTTATCCTTCTCTTTATTTTCTAAAAATATATTGACAACATATTTTTTTACGTTAACTAGATCAATTTTAAACATGGATAGCTTATGAGGAGATAAGAATGAAAATCTATCTCTTAATTTGCGCATGCACACCAATGTTTCATACAAATATCTTCAATGAAAATATCAAATTAGATTAATTACCAATAAATGTGGCAGTGATGCAATTAAAATTAATTTTTATCTTAAATAAAGTATTTTACATTACCTAATGTATATGCTAATAACAGTAGTACTCAGCTCCTTATGATTGAGAAGTTCATATATGTGCTCTTTATCAAGTAATTCTTCATACTCATCTCTGAAAAATACCTTTCTCCAAGTGTATGATACGTGAATCATTGATGTCCATATTCATTTTTGCTTGTATGTCAAGACACGACTCAAATCGAGAAAGGCGTGAATAACTTATTTTAGGAGTAACAATTGATTTTCCACGATCCAGTTTTTGAATTTTGGTAGATTTATTTTTATCACGAACCTGCATTTGCGGTGTGGCGAATTTCTGGAAGATGTACGGTGCAGTGGGTTTATTTTTTGAATCAACTTTCTTAACATTTTTGGTAGGTTTTGCTTGAATCTGAAAAGTGAGGTTGATTAGTTTGTTAGTTATTATAATAAGCTAATTATTTCGTATACAATTGATGTATATGTCAAACTTTTTCTGGTGAAGTGACTGACTTGTTTTGAGGAATCTTCTTATTATTCCCTTTAGACTTTGTAAGAATCTAAATAAATATGAAATTAAAATTAACAGCAGAAAAATCAGCAATTAAACATAATCAATCATAATCATACCATTAAACATACATAACAATTAAGCATATTGTATATATGCAACAAGATTTTTGGGCCATGCTACGTAACTACTTATTGCTTCTCCTAAAAACTTCATATCTCCATCGTTGTTGGGTATAGGCAATGGTGCAAGTGGTTCAAAAACAATCATAGGTGAAACTTTAACATGGCCGATAGAGATCAGATTATGGTGTAATACTTGTCCCAATGTATTGTACAATGTTCCTTTTCTAACTAAGCGATGAGCAGGGGAAGATAAATATAACACGCAAGATGAGACACCCTAAATCAATGGTTAATACATAAGTATGTGAAACAATTAGGCTGAATGAATTTCTTATATCATTAAGTAATTAATTACCTCTAGAAGACTTTTACGACCAATGTTGCAACTACCATTTTCACCCTCTAGTTGTATTTCACGTTGACACTCCGTAAGTTGTTTTTCCTTACTCTTTTTCACCAAAAATGCAACTTGCTATGTTAGGATTTTCAGCTTATCTAGTACTTCCTCATTAGATGGATTTGTACGCTTCTCATGTGAAAAATAGCCTTTTGAAGTTACGTCAAATCTTTTACCCCTCACACGTCCAAAATATTCAAGAACTTTAAATATCTTACCAAGTATGTCCCTACAACTAACTTGTTTATTCTCCTCTGGATTTTCAGAACATTGTTCTAGATTCTCCTAAAATACATGTAGTATTAACAAGTTAAGTTCAATATCATTTTTAAAAGACAATATTAAAAAATATTCAAGTAATAATATACTTACACATTATACTATCACTTTATTGAACATTTTCATTATTAACTATTCCATCCTTATTTCATTATTAGCTATTTTTTGTATGGATGCATTGGATTATTTGCTCTCTCGCAATTCACTGTGCTTATACTCTATACAAGAAAATTATGATCGTGTAAAAAAATATGATATAAATAAGAATAAAAAACACATGCTAATAAATTAATATTACCACAAAAGTGGGGTCTGCATGTTTAGCTACAAAAGCGCTCCACTCTTCATTTGATATGTAGTGTTTGTATATTTTTGGAGCTTCAACATTCAAATTTCCATCACAATCTCTTAAGTAGCAATTTGACAAATGAGATCTAAATCCTCTGTGTATTTTTCCGGCAACTCTAAGCACATCACACCTCATCAACGTTAAAAGTCGACTGCAAGCCAAATAAAGATAGAGTTTGAGTAAAAGTATTTCAATGGAAAAAATTCTAACTAACAAAAAAGTGGAGTAAAAAAGTTACTTGTATATTATTCCACAAATATATCTTTAGCATCCTTCAAAGCTTTATCTCTCCAACCATTAATTGTTATTGGGATATTTTGATGAACAACTGCACCAATGTAACTTACCATCATTGAACTATTTGGCTCAATTGGCTGTCCACTTTGATTCCACCCTACCTAATAAACTCATAGAGTAAGTGCATGCTTTCAAAAAAGATGAAAAATAAATTCTAAACAAAGTATAGTATACCTCAAATTTAATTCAATTACTTCTTCCTTTTACGAAGCCTATGGACAAAAAGCACTGTAAATGATTTTTAATTTAATTTTTAAAAGCCTTTTACAACGCTTATGGACAAAAAGCGGTGTAAATGATTTGTAATTTAATTTTTACAAGCCTTTTACAGCGCTTATGGACCAAAAGCGCTGTAAAATTACAAGTTTATGTTTAGTTTATGTAAAATACCTATATTTGATTTTTTTTTCCAAATAATGAGTTAAATACCTATATATCAATGCTAAATTACATGATTAGTTCAGATTGGGATCAATTCAAGTTCAAGGAAAATGCCCAGCCAAACATAGCTTTTTCAAGTTCAGTATAAGTAAAAAATCAATATAAGTAGAAAACCAAATATAGTTTAAGCTAAATGTTAAATGCTCAGTTCTGGCATGTCAAATAGATTGCTAAGTATAAATTACATGAAATTTCTGGCAGTTCAAATTACATGAACTAAGTATAAATTACATGATGAGTTCAATTTACATGGCTTATATAAAACATTTAAACACCTTAAGATGCCCTTCTTCCTTAGTCTGGTGGGATTCACATTTGTTTGTCCCTTAACGATACGAAACAATTGATTAATCCAAAATCCCTCATCATGATCATCTCTAAGATATAAACCATCATCAGTTAAATCAAATTCACGTTGTTGTGATGTTTCAAAGAAAAAATCATTACCAACATCTTTATCGTTATTGTTATCATCACTTATATTGGTCAATAGGTCTATGACCATTTATCATCAGCATGATAAGTGACATAAAACACTTTTTGAGCTTGTGACGCTAAAATAAAAGGTTCATCTTTGTATCCCACCCTATTAAAATCGACAAGCAAGAACCTTGACTCATCAATCCGAACGTCATTATTATTGTCGCAGCCTAAAATTTCGGGTTTTCATCGAATTCAATGGAGTCGCCACCAAAATTTATTTTAAAATAGGAAAAATATTGAAAAACCCTTAAAAATGTAAAAATGGTATTTGAAACCATATTTTGAGTTCGGGAGTCAATTATGCGTGGGGAAGATATTAGCACCCGACGACACCCGTTAAAATACGATTACCTTTAATTAATTGTGCAAAATTATATCAACTTAAATATATTTATTTTTCTTTATTATTAAATATGAATATAAATTGATTTTTATAAATGTGATTTTTGAGATAAAAGTGTGTTAAAAAAGAGTGGAAAAAAGAAAGTTTTTATTAGTGTGCTTGACAAGAGTGTGATCTTGCTCCTACGTATCTCCTGGTGCGATGGAGAAATCAAAGCTACGTAGTTCTTGGTAGAAAATGTGAATGCGTTGATTGCTTTTAAATAAATTGTATTTTGTTACTTAAAAAAGTTAATCTTGACGAACATATTAAAAAAAAAAAAACTTGTTTGATTTGAATAATTATTTTAAGATATGAGTTTTAAAACGATCGAGTTGTACAACTCGTGTCTCAAAACTCAAGGAGTAAAAAGATGTCAATCTAATTTAGCCCTCGTTAGAATATTTTATTATGTTTATTATAAAATAGAGTTTCAAGAAGACCTAGTAGTACGACTTGTGTCTTAACAATTCGAAGATTAAAAAACACATCTAATTAAATTTTAAAAAGTTGATTTTTAATCTATTCATTTATAAAAATAAATTTTAAAGCTATCAAAATATATAATTTGTATTATGCAACTCAGGGATTAAAATGTCATTTTTAATTTATTTGTGAATATGATATTTAGAACCATCAAATTGTCACAATTTGTGTTCTAAAAACTCAAAGGTTAAAAGATGTCACATCTAGTTAATTTTTAATGAAATATTTGTTATTATTTTATTTTTTTTTTTTAAATAATACTAAATATTAAACAAGTTATTTTTTCAAAATAAAATTAGTAATAAACACGAGAAAAAATAGCAAAAAGAAAAATATATAGACTTTAACTTAATCTAAAAAATATTTTGAAACTAATTACAAATGTAATCCTCTTTTAAACTATTTTTTTTTAATTTAATAAGTGAAGACATAAAAATTATTTTAATATTAAATAGCACCACCCAAAAAAGAAAAATCTATTATAATATGAAATAAATTATATTTATCGCTATTTAATTATATCCATAATTACTTATATTGATTAGAATTATTATAATTAAATGAAATAAATATCATGAAGATTTGGAAGAGGAAGAAAAAGTCCATCGATCACACACAACTATTACTAAATAAATCTATATTTAATAGGACTATTATTATTATTATTATTATTATTATTATTATTATTATTATTATTATTATTATTATTATTATTATTATTATTAATATTATTATTATTAAATGTAATACAACTAAATAGTCAATGTTATATAGCTTTGAACAAAAGAGCAAAGGATGAGAAAATACCATTTTTGTCTGTTGTTGTTAGAACTGGCTTGAAGGCTATGGTTGATGGGAAGCAATTTGATAGTAGATCTTCCTTTATTTTTTGTGTAACACTCCCTCTTTCTATTGTTTTTTTAGAAACAGAAAAAGCAAGAAATGAAAATCTCCCAATTTTTATCTTGCGATTGTTTTTCTGATCTCCCCTGTCAATATATAGGCTAAAACGAGGAAGGGTTGCGTTCATCATATAAATATATAAATTAATTTCTGGATTTTATATTGGTTTGGCAACTACATCAACCAAACTGATACAATTAAGAGAAGGAGGAGCTGGTCTTTTTTATTAGTATTCAAGATGATAAAATTAATACCATTATTAGATTGAAAAATAATAAAATTAAAATAAATTAGATTGAAAAATAATAAAATTAAAATAAATAAACAGATATAGTGTGGAGAAAGGATGTGAGGAAGCCGGAAACATGGTTGGCTGCACACGACACACCTCACACACCCATCAAAACATGGAAAAGTAGAGCGGAACTTCCTTTTGTATCTGTTTTGTTTTGTTTATTTTTATTTTTATTTTTAATGTTAAATGTATTACAATTTTTACAACTTTTAGATAAATATACTTTTTATTTGAATTATCTTTATTTGTTGGAAAAAATTGAGGTATTACAACTGCCCCTATTTGGTAAAAAATAATTAAATATAAGGACCTAAATTTTGTAAGTAAATTAACTTCGAATGTAGGAAAAAACAAAAAAATAATTTGAGATGTAAAAAAAATTGTTGATTTGAAAAAACGAAAGCATGTAAAAGAAGTTGGTGATTCACAAAAATAAATAAAAATATAAAAAAATGACCATATTCGAAATGATGATCAACATTTAGCGACGCAAATAAAAAGCATGATCGTCTTTGGATTGGTTACCGTAGATCGATCGATATATAGATAAAACAATCGTCTTCGGATTACTTATCGATGCGTTGATCGACATAAATAATGTGATGACATAAATAATGCGATCGTCTTCGGATTGATTACCGATACGTAGATCAACATAAATAAAATGATGACATAAATAATGTGATCTTCTTTGGATTGATTACCGATGCGTAGATCGACATATATAAAATGACAAACAAGTTTTAGAAGGTAAATAAAAAGAGATAAATTTGTTTTTAAAGGAAACATGTATATGATAATTGCAATACAAATGTATAATGAATAATGTGATACAAAAGTTGTTGAATATAAATAAGATATACACATAAGATATGCATGATTAATTCATTATGCATGACATAAGGTGGTTGTTGAGTATATGTAAAATATGAGTGAAGATACATAAATCATGTGATGACTATTTTAAAAAACACTATGCGAAAAATAGGATTTTACAGCACTTTTTTAAAGACATTTACAACGCTTTATCAAAAAAAAAAAAGCGTCGTAGAATCGAGCGTTGTAAAAAGATACAACAGCGCTTTTTAAAATCAAAAAGCGCTATAAAAAATGTAGATATATTGTGCGCTTGTTATGCACCTTTTACAGCGTTTATTTGAAAAAGCGCGGTAAAATGTGCATTCAATATATGCATTACTATGCACCTTTTACAACGCTTTTTCAAATAAGCGTTGTAAAGTATACACTCAATATATGCATTATTATGCACCTTTTACAGCGCTTGTTCAAATAAGCGCTATAAAAGGTGCATTCTTATTTTAAGAAAGCGTTGTCTTTTAATTTTTTTTCCAAAATCATTTTCTTCCAGAATCAGTTCACAATCAGTTCACACAATCATTTCACAATCAGTACACAAAAACAGAACTATATAACTTAACTTTATACTACAACATAACTATATTCATATACATATTCAGATATTGTACAACAACACATATTCATATAACTACATATACATATTTAGATATTGTACAACATCACATATTCATATACATATTCAGATACTGTGCCCTATTCATATACATATAACTAACACTATTACACAGAACAAAACTAGCTACCATATATTCAGATCCCTTGCAGCATGCTATTTTCCAGCAAATCAAATAATTTTCATTTCAAGCACATACTGACACCAATCTTCTTTTAATTCAATTAGATCTTTCTCAGAGTATGTTGGACTGGAATTGTTAAAGTACTGTGCAATATAAAAATTGAACGTAAATAAGTTAGAATCAAATATATACATAATTTATATATGAAAATCAAATAATGAAAATACCGTACCATTTCTGGAATAATAGTTTGATTCCTATCAAAAATCTCCTTCATGAATCGCAATACATAGTACCCACAGTCGATGTTGTTAGTTTGACGAGGGCACTATAAAATAAAACATATAAGTCAATAAAATATTTGTGCATTGATTGTAAAGGCATATATTTGTAAATGAAAATTTAAAGGCATATATTTCAAACCTTTATTGGAATCCATGTGATGTTATTAGACTCTTGCTTCGACACTGTAGCACCTCTTTGAGCTCGAAAAACTTGTAAAGCCCTATCGAATAACTAAATGTGATTATTATAGCATTAACAAACACATTATTTATATATATATGTAAGAAATAAATGAATATTACTTACGTGTCGAACATAGTCTTTATATCAGAGTGATTGTTGTAATTGCCGTGCAAGGGATCTAAATAGTATATAACTTCAGAGGTCGCATTGATTGCAAATAGAATCCAATGTGCCCTACAACAACAAAAATTTGGTTGGCAAATTTGTTTACACAACTAATAAATTAAGATCTCATAAATTAAAAAAGATATAAATAAATAATATATAATTATGTACCCTGAATTATATGGTGCAAAGAACAACTTATCCTTCTCTATATTCCTAATAAGATATCTACAATGTATTTCTTTACATTCACTAAATCGAGTTTACACATCGAAAGCTTATGCGGAGACAAGAATGAATATCTATTTGATAATCTAGGCGTGCACACCAACTTCTCATACAAAAACCTTCAATGAAAATTTCAAATTAGATTAATTACCAATAAATGCAATTAAAAGTATTTTTTACCTAATGTATAAGCTGATGACAGTAGCACTCAGCTCCTTATGGTTGAGAAGTTCGTATATGTGCTCATTTTCAAGAAATTCTTCATACTCATCTCCGAATATAACTTTATTCATGCTTATGATGCGTGAATCGTCGTTGCTGCCCATATTCCTTTTTACTTGGATGTCAAGACACGACCCGTATTTAGCAAGGCATGGCTGACTTATTTTAGGAGTAGCAGCGACTGATTTTCCCCGATCCAGTTTTTTAGCAGCAACTTTGGCAGCTTTATTACCCTCCAGCTTTTGAAGTTTGCCAGCTTTATTACCCTCCTATTTTTGAGGTTTGCTGGCTTTATTTTGCTGTGCAGGTGGTTTATTTGATTGAATCTGAAAAAATGAGGTTAAATGTTAGTTTATTGAATCTGAAAAAATGACAAACCTTATGGAATAAATGTGACAAACCTTTTCCAGCGACGTAATTGACTCGTTTCTACGAATCTTCTTATCATTCCCTTTAAGCTTTTTCAGAATCTAAATATAAATGTGAAATTAAAGTTAGCAGCAGAAAAAAAATCAGCAATTAAATATACATATCAATTAAACATACATTTCAATTAATTAAACATACCTTATCAAGGGAAACAAGATGTGTGGGCCATGCCACGTAACTACCAACTGCTTCGCCCAAAAACTTCATATCTGCATCGTTGTCTGGTATAGGCAACGGTGCATTTGGTTCCAAAGCAATAACAGGTGATACTTTGACATGGCCCGCAGGGATCGGTGTGTTGTGCAATACTTCTCCCGAAGTATTGTACAATGTTCCTTTTCCGACCTTGCGATGAGTTGGGGAGGATAAGTACATCACACAATGAGTGACACCCTAAATCAATGGTTAATACATAAGTATGGTTAATACATAAGTAATTACATAAGTAAGTAATTAATTACCTCGGGAAGACTTTTGAGACCAATGTTGCAACTCGCGTTTTCACTCTCCATTTGTATTTCACGTTGGAGCTGATCCGGGAGTTGCTTGTCTTTATTCTTCTTTACCAAGAGTGCAAATTGCTTTGATAGGAGTTTGAGCTTCTCTAATATTTCCTCATTTCATGGATTTTGGCGCTTCTCTTGTGAAAAAAATCTTTTAGGAGTTACGCCAAATCCTTTCCCCCTCACGCGACCGGAGTATTCAGGAACATTAAACATTTTACCGAGAATGTTCCTGCAACTAGCTTTGTTGTCCTCTTGATTTTCCGAACTTTGTTTGAGATTCTCCTAAAATACATGTAGGATTAAAAAGATAAGTTCAATATCATTTTTAAAATACAATATTAAAAAATATTAAAGTGATAGTATTAAAGTGATAAAATACAATATTAAAAAAATATTAAAGTGATAATATACTTACACAAAGTTCTATTACTTTTTGAACATTTTCGTTATCAACCACTCCGTCCTTATTACACGGAGCTTCCTTCCACAAGATATGAAGACCCAACGGTTGATCTGATTGGTTGTCTTGTTGCTATTCGTTAAGATCATAAACAAAATATTAGTTAGAAACTATAGTTTATAGTACAAATTCCCTCATTGTATGGGTGCGTCCAATTTTTTGCCCTCTCGCGATTTGCCTTACTTATATTCTATATAAGAAAATAACAAATGCTATGAATAATCACTTACCACAAACGCGGGGTCCGAACGTTTTGATGCAAATGCACTTCATTCTTCATTTGATATATAATGTTTATATATTCTTGGAGCTTCCGCATTCATATTTCCTTCACTATCTTTTAGATAGAAATTTGAGTGGTGAGATCTAAAACCCCGGTGTATTTTCCCGGCAACTCTCAAGACGTAATTCTTTCTCGCCTCATCAAGAACAAAAGCAATTTAAAAGCAAAATAAAGATATAGTTTGAGTAAAGTATTTCAATGGAAAAAATTATAAATGACAAAAGAGTGGATCAAAAAAGTTACCTGTATATCATTCCACAATATCTTTCGCATCCTTCAACGCCTTATCTCTCCAATCATCAATTGTAATGGGGATATTTTGACGAACAACAGCCCCAATGTAACTTACAAACATGGAGCTGTTGTGGTCAATTGGTTGACCAATCTCATTCCATCCAACCTAATAAACTCATATAGTAAGTACATGCTTTCAAAAAAGATAAAAAATAAACAGCAAACAGACTATAGTATACCTCAAATTTTATCCCACTGCTCCTTGCTTTTATGACCTTTTTCGTTATGGTTGCACCACGTTTGACTTCATTTTCGTAAGTCTTGGTGTTGACAACTTCCTCAGACAATCCAAAGCCTTGTTAGAATCCATTTATCTACAACAAGTTCAACATGCAGTTCATTATAACTTCAACAAGTTCAACATGCAGTAGTCTAAGTACGTATCAGAATAAGTTCAACATGCATTTTAGTGATAACAAAAAATTAATAACATCAATTCCTGAATAGTGAGAAGAAATACGTAGGGTTCGTAGGAGAAGGAACACGTAGGGTTCGAAGAAGTACGTAATGTGCAGTAATGAGGGTTTGTAGAAACTGAAGTATGGTTCGAAGAAATACATAATGAGGGTTACGTATTTCAATGAAAAGAGATGGTGTGTAATGGGAGAGATGATCGTGGAAATATGATTCGAAATGAGAGAGATGATCGGGGAAATATGGTTCGTAATGGAAGAGATGATAGGGTTCGCAAAGGAAGAGAAGAACGATGAAGAGGAGATGATAGTGAAGTTTATGTAATGAAGAGGAAACTGAAGCGGTTTAGTGTTATATATAAAACCCTATTACAACGCTTTTTTAGAAGGCTTTTACAGCGTTTGTTGGAAAAGCTCTCTAAAAAGCCTTCTTATTTTATTTTTAAAAGGCTCTTTTACAGCGCTTGTAGAATAAGCGTTGTAAAAGATCTTTTTGTTTTCTTTTGTTATATGACTATTTTTTTAAAAGCCTTTTACAGCGCTTTTTCAAATAAGCGCTCTAAAAGGCCTTCTTATTTTATTTTTAAAAGGCTCTTTTACAACGCTTATTGAATAAGCGCTGTAAAAGACCTTTTTGTTTTCTTTTGTTATATGACTGTTTTTTTAAAAGTCTTTTACAACGCCTTTTATATTCAGTTCAGTTCATGTAAATTACCTATATTTGGATTTTTTTTTTCAGTTCAGTTCAGTTCAGTTCATGTAAATTATTAGTTTATATTCAGTTCAGTTCATGTAAATTACTAGTTTATATTAAATTACATGAACTTAGTATAAACACTAAGATCAAGCTAAATATATGCAGAAAATAAATATAAGCAGAAAATCAAATACATGGCTTCTTATATAAAACAATTAAACATGTTCAAACAATTAAATTACATGAACAAAATTGAGATTACATGGCTTATATAAAATTATTAAACATGTACGTTAAGATGTCCTTCTTCTTATCCTGGTGGGATTCACATTTGTTTGTCCATTAATGATACGAAACGATGGATTAATCCAAATTCCCTCATCATGATCATCTCTAAGATATAAACCATCATTAGTTGAATCAATTTCATGTGGTTGTGATGTTGCAAATAAAAGATCATTACCAACATCTTCATCATTATTGTTATCATCACTTATTTTATTGGTCGATAGGACAACAGACCATTTATCATCAGTAGGATCAGTGACATAAAACACTTGTTGAGCTTGCGACACTAAAATAAAAGGCTCGTCTTTGTATCCCACCCTATTAAAATCGACAAGCAAGAACCCTGACCCATCAATTCGAACGCCATTATTACTATCGACCCACTTGCAACCAAATATGGGAACACGAAATATTGTGTAGTCTAACTCCCATATGCGCTCGATAACCCCAAAATATGATAGATTTACATATATTGGGTTTTTGTCTTTTGCTCTTGAGACATGCATCGCTTCAGCTACGAGAGTTACTCCATTATTTTGCATAGTGGTCTGATCATCTTGTTCTTTGGTAAAAAAAGTGTAGTCGTTAATTACATAACCAGTGTAAGAAAAGACATGTAAACTCGGACTATTTGCTAGCCACTTCAATCTCTGTGAAATTGATCTGGGGTCTATATCAAACTTTGACTTTATGTGATTATTTAACCATGTTATAAAACTTGATTATGCTATCGAGTTATCCAATTTTGATTCCTATTCATGTTAAAACGAGATAACTGATCCATGTGTATTGTAACATACGGTTGAACCTCATCATCATTGTGCAAAATATACAATTGTGCCTGCTCCCATTCTGTCCTTGATATAGTCATTAGTCTCCTTCCAATTATCCCTTCTCCTGATAGTCTTCCCGAATGACGAGACATGGGAAGCCCTATGGATTCAACATTGGACAGATATTCAGTACAAAATTCAGCAGCCTCTTCAACAATGTATCGTTCAGCAATACAACCTTCTGGTCGACTTCTACTTTTTACGTACCCTTTTAATATTTTCATATATCGTTCTATCGGATACATCCATCTCATATAAGCTGGCCCACAAAGTTGTGTCTCCTTAACCAGATGAACAGTAAGGTGAACCATTTCCCCAGATATTATTCCCGAATGACGAGACATGGGAAGCCCTATGGATTCAACATTAGACAGATATTCAGTACAAAATTCAGCAGCTTCTTCAACAATGTACCGTTCAACAATACAACCTTCTGATCGACTTCTACTTTTTACGTACCCTTTTAATATTTTCATATATCGTTCTATCGGATACATCCATCTCATATAAGCTGATCCACAAAGTTGTGTCTCCTTAACCAGATATACAGTAAGGTGAACCATTATATCAAAAAACGAGGGTGGGAAATACATTTCAAGCTCACACAAAGTAACAACAATTTCCCTCTGCAATGTCGGTCATTTCTGAGGATCGATCACTTTACTACAAATTTCTCTGAAGAAGAAACATAATCTAGTTAACGCTCGTCGAACTTTTTCAAGTAAAATGGAACGTATACCTATTGGTAGCAAATGCTCATTAGAATATGACAATCATGGGTCTTTAAACCTTTTAACTTGAGGTTTTTCATACAAACCAAATTTTTAATGTTTGAAGAGTATCCTTCTGGAACTTTAACTTCGTGTAGAAATTTACATAATTTTTTTTCCTTTCTAGATAGAGTATGAGCGGCTAGAGGTAGATATGTGCGATTTCCTTTCTTTACGGGACCCAATTCATTTCTTATTCCC
>NC_021162.2:18214257-18215613 GCF_000331145.2 Cicer arietinum | reverse complement strand
CCCATCATAAACTTCCACACATGTCTCCCACATAATTTTTAAATCTTCAATTAAAGGAGTCAAGTATACGTCGATATCATTATCCGGTTGTTTGGGTCCAGAAATTAACAGAGACAACATCATAAACTTATGCTTCATACATAACTGTGGAGGTAGGTCATAAATCAACAAAATCACAGGCCACGTTCCGTGTGAGATGCTTTGAATACCATGTGGATTCATTCCATCAGTAGAAAGTGCAAGTCTTAGATTTCTTGACTCCATCCCGAATTCAGGATACTCGTGATCAATTTTTGCCCATTGTGGGGAATCTGCAGGGTGTCGAAACATTCCATCTCTAATTCTTTCATCTGCATGCCATGTCAAGTGTTTTGAATCTTCTTCACTGTGATACATGCGCCTAAATCTTGGTATTATAGGAAAATACCACACGACTTTTGTTGGAGTAGATTCTTTCTTCTTATATCGAGAGACATTGCATTTTGGACACGCATGAATCCTTTCGTAACTCATGCCAATAGAGCACAAAATCCGTGTAGCCTCGTAGGTTCGACTTGGAAGTTCATTATCATCTGGCAACATATCTTTTAAGAGTGTTAATAATTCTGTGAAGCTTTTATCAGACCATCCATTACTCACTTTTAAGTTGTTCAACTTTAATATCGCTGACAGTCTTGTGAATTTAGTACAACCATTATATAATGGTTTCTCTGCATCACTCAACAAACTCTCAAACATTTTAGGACAATCCCGAAGATCTTCTTCAACTGCTTTTGCAATCTCCTCAACTCGGTCCAGCTCATATGTATCTGTATTGAAGTCAGTTGAAGAATATGTCGAACCATTCTCAAAATTAATGTTTCCTTTTTTTTTCTCACCATGTCTTATCCAACATGTATAGCTTTGATCAATTCCATTCCATACTAAATGTCATTCCAATTCTTCTTCTCTAACACATTTTTCAAAACAACATTTTAAACAAGGACAAACGACTCTATTTGGATCTTTTGCATTCTTCACTGCAAACTCAACAAACTCCTTCACTCCATTTTCATACTCTTTTGACAATCGATTGGCAGACATCTATTTCCGGTCCATATTATATGACCTATATAAATGCAGTTACACAAATAATAAGCTATTGATAACATTATACCAATATATAGTACACATATCTAATATTGAAAAATGGAAACCAAGGTCCATTATTATGTAACAATTTCAAAACAAAAAAGATTTCAAAACAGAACACATCAACATATTTCAAAAAGAAAAGATTTATTATGTAACAATTTATTAGTTTTCATGACAACAACAAATTAATAAATACAGTACCTGAGACAACGTATCCAATTT
>NC_021162.2:18202551-18214174 GCF_000331145.2 Cicer arietinum | reverse complement strand
AGATCAACAAATTTCAAAAAAGAAAAGATTTTATATGACTTATTATGTAACAATTTATTAGTTTTCATGACAACAACAAATTAATAAATACAGTACCTGAGACAACGTATCCAATTTTTTATAAAGGAGGAGCTGTAGATGACCGCACAGTACGTAGAGGAGAAGATGGTTCGTAAATTTGTTTTTATTTATTTAAAGTAAATGATTTTTATAAGGCTTTTACAGAGCTTGTAACAAAAGCGCTCTAATAGGTCATTTAATTATATGAAAGCGCGTGTCTTTTACAACGCTTGTAAAAAAGCGCTCTAATAGGTCATTTAATTATTTGAAAGCGCAAGTCTTTTACAACGCTTGTCCAAAAAGCGTTGTAAAAGCTATGTAACATCAGGTGGGAGCGCTATATTTTACAGCGCTTGTGAACAAGCGCTGTAAAAGCCTTGTAAACATTATACGCATGCGCTATATGACCCTACAACAACGCTTTTTCACAGCGCTTGTCAAATAAGCGCTCTTATATCCTCCGTTATTTTTAAAATATAATTACAACAACACTTGTATTTAATAAGCGCTGTAAAAGGCGCACTATAAAATGTCATTTTTGGCGTAGTGAAATGTAAGATGCATGCAATGAAGATAAATTCTTGTTAAATTATTTTTATTTTTTTGGGTTCCCCGATCCTTATGCGACTTTATACACCCTTCATTTTTTCTTATACACCCGTATATCTCACGTTCCCGTGTATATATTTTCAAGCATCAAAATATTTAAGATATTTTTTTTTTAAAATTTTCATATATTTCAAATTCCCATATTTATTATCATAAAATAACATTTTAAAAAACGTTAGAACAAACAACAATGAGACTAAATTTGTTTAGAAAGAGTGTAAGGCACAACATCGAACAATGATATTGGAAAATGTACATTCATTACATTGAAAATAAAACAAAGGAGACAAGGGTTACAATGTGGTGAATGTGTTTAGCTTTAGTTGGAGAGACAACAAACGCTAGTCATTCTTGTAATTTAGAACTTCTAAGAATAATAACTGCCCCAACTTGAAACGCTTGATTCTTTTGTTATCCCTAGCTTTTGCATGGACTTTCCAAGTTTTCAATCCGTCGGGATGCTCTAATTTTTTCCTTGGTCGCCTTTTCAGGTTTTCAACCTAGCGAGCCCAATTTTCTATTATTTATTTTAAGCATAATATTACTTGACTGCATCTGATTTTACTGGAAGTGGAAGCTCATCTCCATCCATTTCTGCGAGTATTAGAGCACCCCCAGAGAAAGCTTTTTTCAAAACATATGGTCCTTCGTAGTTCGGAGTTCACTTTCTCCGAGAATCCTTTTTTATGGGCAATGTTTTCTTTAACACTAATTCTCCTTCTCAAAACTCTCGAGGACGGAATTTTTTCTCGTAGGCTTTTTTGAGTCTTTTCTGATATAGCTGACCATGACACAAAGGTATCATTATTTTTTCTTCTATGAGATCCAATTGGTCATATCGTGATTGAACCCACTCTTCCTCTTCTAGTTTTGTTTCCATCAGGACTTTGATCGAGGGAATTTTAACTTTGATGGGAAGTACCGCTTCCATTCTATACACCAATGAGAAAGGAGTTGTCCCTGTTGAGGTATGAACAGAGGTTCTATAGCCATGTAATGCAAAGGGAAGCATTTCATGCCAATCCTTATATGTCTCCACCATCTTCTGTATGATCTTGATATTCTTATTTGCTGCTTCTACAGACCCATTTATTTTCGGATGATATGGCGAAGAATTATGGTGCTGAATTTTGAAACTATCACACAACTCTTTCATCATTTTGTTATTCAGATTAGTCGCGATATCAGTGATTATCTTATTTGGCAATCCATATCGACAAATCAATTAGCTTTTGATGAATCTGACAACCACACTTCTCGTCACATTGGCATAAGAAGCGGCTTCAACCCATTTTGTGAAATAATCAATAGCTACTAGGATAAACCGGTGTCCATTTGAAGCCTTAGACTCGATGAGTCCAATAACATCTATTCCCCACATTGAAAATGGCCATGGTGATGTTAAAAGATTCAAAGAGGTGGGTGGTACATGTATTTTATCAGCATAGATTTGACATTTATGACATTTCTTTACGTGACTAAAGCAGTCGGATTCCATGGTCAACTAATAGTAGCCAGCTCTTAAGATTTTTCTTGCCATTGCGTGCCCATTTGAATGAGTTCCAAAAGAACCTTCATGAACCTCTTGGATAATTTTCTCCGCTTCTGCTTTATCCACATATCTGAGGAGAACCATATCATGATTTCTCTTATAAAGCACATCGTCATTCAAGAAGAAATTCATTGACGATCTCCGTTTAAAACCCAATGGATATTCCTTATTCTTAACATATGATTTGATGTCATAAAACCATGGCTTGCCATCAAACTCTTCTTCTATTGATAAGCAATATGCAAGTTTATCTCTTTGTCGAATTTTTATGACCGGCACATCCTGATTAATGGTTATTTTGAACATTGACGACAAAGTGGCCAAGGCGTCAGCTAACTGGTTTTCTTCTCGAGGGATATGGTGAAAAGTAATCTTCTCAAAGTGTTCTGTCAATTATTTGATATGGGTGTGATACGAAATCAATTTGGAATCTCGCGTTTCCCACTCTCATTTTGTCTGATGGATGACCAACAATGAGTCTCCATATACCTCAAAAAAATTTACATTTGATTCGATAACTGCTTTAATGCCCATAACACATGCTTCATATTCTGCAATATTGTTTATACAATCAAAACACAACCTGGCTGTAAATGGAGTGAACTGGTTTTCTGGAGAAATCAAAATGGCTCCAATTCCATGCCCTAACGCATTAGAGGCAACATCAAACACCAACCTCCATTTTTCTTTATCAGATGATTCAGTCTCTTCAAATAAAGTCATTATGCCTTCATCAGGGAATTCACACTGCATTGATTGATAATCTTCTACCAGTTGTTGGGCCAAAAACTCTGCTAGTGCGCTTCCTTTGATAGATTTTTGTGTAACATATAGCAAATCATATTCTGATAACAACATCTGCCAACGGGCGATCCTTCCAGTAAGAGAAGGTTTCTCAAAGATGTACTTAATTGGGTCCATTTTAGACACCAACCAAGTTGTATGACATAACATGTATTGCCTCAATCGACGAGCAGCCCATGCCAATGCGCAACATGTTCGTTCAAGCAGTGAATATCTTGTTTCACAACTGGTGAACTTTTTGCTCAAATAATAAATAGCATGTTCTTTCCTACCAGATTCATTATGCTGCCCCAGTAGACAACCCATTGACTCGTCAAGTATTGTTAAGTACATAATAAGTGGTTTCTTAGGAACAGGAGGCACTAGGATGGGAGGTTTTGATAAGTACTTTTTAATCTTTTCGAAAGCTTTTTGACAATTCTCATTCCATTCAAATTTTTTCTTTGCGCAACAATTTGAGAATCGGCTCGCATGTAGCGGTGAGATGCGATATAAACCTTGCAATGTAATTCAATCTACCCAAAAAGCCACAAACTTCTTTTTCCGTGCATGGAGTCGGCATTTCTTGTATTGCTCTTACTTTATCTGAGTCCACTTCTATCCCTTTTTGACTAATGATAAACCCAAGTAACTTGCCTGATCTAACACCAAAGGTGCATTTAACAGGATTTAAATGGAGTCTGAACTTCCTTAGTCGCTAAAATAACTTTTGAAGGTTAACAACATGGTCTTCTTCAGTTCGAGATTTTGCAATCATATCGTCCACGTAAACCTCTATTTCCTTATGCATCATGTCATGAAACAAGGTTACCATTGCTCTTTGATAGGTTGCCCCGACATTCTTCAATCCAAATGGCATCATTTTATAGCAGAAATTCCCCCATTGTGTGATGAACGTAGTTTTCTCCATATCTTCGGGAGCCATCTTGATTTGATTGTACCTTGAGAAACCATCCATGAAGGAGAAAAGAGAGTATTGAGCAGTGCTATCCACTAGGACATCAATATGAGGTAGAGGAAAATCATCTTTAGGACTAGCTTTATTTAAATCCCGATAATCAACGCACATTCGAACCTTTCCATCTTTCTTTGGAACTAGTACAATATTAGCCACCCATTGAGGATATTTTGCTACTGCTAAGAAACCAGCATCAAATTGCTTCTTGACCTCTTCTCTAATTTTAAGTGACATATTAGGTCTCATCCTTCTCAACTTCTGTTTAATTGGAGTGTATTCAGGCATGAGTGGTAGCTTGTGTTCAACTATGTTAGTATCTAGCTCGGGCATATCCTGATATGACCATGCAAAGACATCCACATAATCAAGTAAAAGTTTAACCAACTTTTCTCGCTCACTGTCTTTCATAGACATATCAATTTTAACTTCTTTCTTATCATGCTCAGTCCCTGAATTGATCACCTCAATAGGTTCTTGATAGGGTTGGATTATCTTAGCTTCCTGTTCAATTAAGCTTTCTAGTTCTGGGGGAGGCTCACAATTGTCTTCACAATCCTCATCAGCATGATTAATCAGACATTCAAAATTACAAGAAAAGGTTCTAGCTCTGTTATTTTCAACATATTCATTTTCGACTCTACATTGTTTAAATTAAGAAGAAAAAAGGAAAAAAAAATAAGAATAAGGATTGCCAAAAGAAAAAGAGAAAAGAGAAAAGAGAAAAACAAAACTAGTTGGAGAGTTCAAAAATGCATTTATTGATAATAAGTACGGAATTGAAATACATATGCCCTAATTACATAGCCTAGGGCAGAGCAAAAGGAGTTAAAAATACATAATTACTTTGAATACGAATTAACAAACACGGGAAACTCGATGATTTTCTAATTGTTGAGATTGGTGTTTGGAGGACAAGGGCACACTAGCTTGATCATCACCATGATCCTCTTCCGCAACAACCACCTGATCAGCATATATTATTCCGGCGCTTTGAATATTTTGGCGAATGTCACAAATAGGAATCTTCTGTGAATTCGGTATCCAGTTTTCCCAATGAATCATCCTGCTTTCTCTTTTTTCCTTCGTAGCATTCTCTTTATCAGCTTGAGTGGGTACATATCCCAAGCCGTACCTATTGTTCTTTTCTGGTATTTCTATCAACTTCCCCAAATTAACAAAAACTCCTCCATCTAACATGAATTTGGTATACTTCAATGATGTGGTAGATTGTTTTGGTTCTTTTAAACGATATCCTTCACCCATGAAGACAACATTGGAAATTTCTAATGCTTGAAAAGAAGTATATATGGCTTCCTTCGTGTCTTCAATGTAGCCTGTAGAAGATAAATGACTTACTATCATATCTTTTTCCCCAGATATTATTACCAGCTAATTGTTCACTATAAACTTTAGCTTTTGATGGAGGGTGGATGTCACTGCTCCAACAGCATGAATCCACGGTCTCCCTAAAAGACAACTGTACGCCGGTTTAATATCCATCACTTGGAAGGTTATCCCATAAATATGGGGTCCAATTTGAATCGGCAGGTCAATCTCACCAACAACTTGTCTTCTAGATCCATCAAACTCTTTCACCACCAAAGCACTAGGCTTCAAACATGCTCCCTCAAGAAATAGTTTTAATAGTGTTGATTTAGGCATAATATTTAACGGTGAACCATTATCTACTAGCACTCGTGCAAGAATATGATCGTGACACCTCACAATGATGTGTAGTGCTTTATTATGCTCTATCCCTTCTGCTGGTAATTCATTATCGCTAAAACTCAAGCAACTACTAGCAGTGATGTTACCGACAACTCCATCAAACTGATCGACAGTGATATCGTGAGTAACATGAGATTCATTTAAAACTTTCATAAGTGCCCTTCTATGTGCTTTAGAATTCAATAACAAGGAGAGAACTGATATCTTGGAAGGGGTTTGATTTAGCTGATCCACCACCTTATATTCACTTTGCTTGACAAACTTCAAAAAATCATTAGCTTCTTCTTTAGACGCCGTCTTTTTACTGGTCTCTTGTCCTTTTATGGCATGATACATATCTTTTTTCCCTTTTTCTCCATGAACCTCATTTTTCCTACGTTGTTGAGGAGTGTATACTCGACCACTCCGAGTCATTTCACCAATCCCTGATATGTTAGTGACATCAGTTCCTTTAGATTTACAACCATCACTTGGTTGATAATTGGCCAACCGGTACTGCCTTGGTATTTCCGTAAGGAAAAGGGGTTAGTGCTTGGACAATTATTGCATTTGGCCTGCTAGGAGTTGACTTAAGATTCTCCTTTTTGTAAAGGATTTCCAATGGTTTTGGGAAAGATATATTTTTTCCACACACGACCCCATGGTCATCACATGATCATCTTTTACATATTGGTCTATCCCATCTTCAATGACACTGATAGAGGCATCCCTGTGGCCCGACAAGGGATTACTCCCTATGTTGGGACCATCCTCTTTGAAGGTAAGCCATTTTGCATTAATCAATTCCTGCACTTTAGATTTTAGGGCTTGACAATCTTCGATGGAATGCCCCACGACTCCTACATGGTATTCACATTTTGCATTTGGATTGTCCCATTTTGGAAATGGTGGTTCAAGAGGTTTCATTGGTCTTGGGACTACCATTGAATTTTAAAATAAGTGAGGAAACAATTGGTTGTACGTGACAGGAATTGGGTCAAAATGGGTTATCCTTTTTTCTCGATTAACAGGTGGTCTGTAGTGATTTGGAATTGGATTTTGATTCCATTGATTTTGTTGGGAAAATCTGGTAGGTGGTGGTTGATAAAAAGGTGGTCTTGAATGGTGATATTGAGGGTATGAAGCTTGTGTGGTTGCGGCCACTTATGGATAAGGAATGTAAGGAGTTTGTGGTATCAGGGACTGGAAATTTGGGGGTCGATAAGAATTGATGGGCAGAAAATAGAAGACTATGGGGTTTACCATTACAGTGTTGGCATCCTCTTATCTTTTTTTTTTTTTGTGAATGTCGCTTGGGGTGGTTTCATGCTAGTTGTTGCACATACGATCTTGCCACTCCTCATCCCACTTTCTATCCTTTCTCCTATCATGACCAGGTCAGAAACGTTTGTTGACATACTCCTGATCATCTTATCATAAAAAGGCGACTGGAGAGTATCCATAAACATACCAACCATTTCTCTTTCAGATAAAGGAGGTTCTACTTGTGATGCCATTTCCCTCCACCGCTGTGCGTATTCTTTGAAAGCTTCATTGTCACTTTTCAATGAATTTTGCAATTGCATCCTATTAGGGGCCATGTCAACATTGTACCTGTATTGTTTCAAAAAGGCACCAGCTAGGTCTTTCCATGAACGAATTTGATTTCGCTCAAGATGCATATACCAACTTAACGATGCCCCACTCAAACTGTCTTGGAAAAAGTGAATGAGAAGTTTATCGTTATGAGCATGACATGCCATTTAGGACATGTGTTGCCCTTGTATTTTTCAAAGTCAGGAACCTTGAATTTGGGAGGGATAGTCACATCAGGAACCAAACACATATCGAAAGCTTCAAGGCCATAAACATTATACCCTTCAACTACTTTTATTCGCTCTTCCAAGACATGAAAATTTTCCTTTGATTATGTATCATCCCCAATGTGAGGTTGATGCCAATTCCCATTAGCATCGAAATGGGGTACTTTGGGTGCAATATATGGAATATTTTCTGATGGTAGAGCATTTTGGGGTGGCACCTAGCCTAGAGGAGATGGGATGTGTGATTGGTTTTGGGGGTTGATAGTTTAGTGGTTTGAGTTTTTGTCCATGGGGTTGATGACTAAAGGTGGAGTATAACCGAGTGGGAGACTGTACATCGGAAATTGCATAGTTGTTGTACAATGTTGTTGGGTAGTCGGGGTAAAGCCTGGTGGGCGAGAAGAAGTGGTTTGGTGTTCTTCAATTGCAGTCGGAGGATTCTCATATGTATTCCCCTTCCTTGACAAAGCTTGTATAGCTTCTAAGATTTGATCAACCTTGTCCTTCAATTGGTTGACATCCACTCGCATCACTTCTTGATTTTGCTCAAATTCTTCCATGATCTTCGAGTTTGCACGAGTCCGATAAGGGTGTTAGGGAAACAGCTTTATTGATTTTTTCTATTATGTGTTTTTTTTTAATAAAAAGAAAATATGAGTATGTATTAAACATAAATGGAATGAAGATGCAATTATTAACTCTTTTTTTTTTACATTTGGATGTTGGGGAATCATAAGTCTTACGAATATGAATTATTAGTGAACAAGAAATATGGAAATCGGTAAACAAAACAGCAAATCCTTCATTGATGAGAAAAAGTACATTACAATTAAATTAAAAACTATATCGATTATGGTATTTCAATCATCTTTTTCAACAGGACAACCAATCCTCTCCTCCAATTCTTCTACTAAATGTTTGCAATATTCGACAAACTTGTAGACTTTGATTGGAGTATTGAGTGGGTGCATTACTGCATCAATCTCTCTTAGATGTTTTGGAATTTTTATGATTTCCTGATTAGCTAGCATTGCCAATTTTGAAAAGCAATCTTTCCAATGCTTGCCTTTATCTTCTAACTCTTTGTAGATCTCTTGATTCTTCAATTGTCCAAGAAACATCATGAAACGCTCCTCCCAATATATGGTTTCATCCTTTAAGTCATTATAGATCTTTCTTGATAATCAATGTAATTCTTCAACTCACTAGAAATCTCCATTTCTGTTCTTAGCGCGTCTTGATGTTTTGAGAGTAATTCTTCAATTTCTTCTTTGTGTTGCCTCTCATTGCTTGCTTGAATCTCATACTCAACTACCATTTCTTTCAGTTGTTTCTTTAAATCTTCAAACTCTTTTTCTATCTTCTTTTCAGAGCTTGCTGATTTTGCCCACAACTGCTTCCATATATAGGCTTATTCGATAGCTGCATTATTTTCTTCCTTTCATACATCTAACTCTTCATTTGCACCTCTCAAACAATCCTGTATGTCAAGTTTATTGTCTTTTTCGATTTTCAACCTTTTGTTGCTTCTTTCAATAAACTAACTTTTACATGTGTTTTCTGATTGTAAGTTCTCATTCTCTTGGGAGACTTTTTCTAACTTTGGTTGTAGCTCTTTTTTCTCCTTTTCAAATTTTAGCAATGATGCTTTGAGTTCTTCTATCTCTTCATTTGCTACAAGGATAGGTTCGGGCATGTCCTGATCATTTGAGGGTGTACTGTGGAAAGACAGCTTGATTTTTTGGACTCTTTTCTTTATCCATTGTTGATAGGGTTCTTTTGTGATGCAACTTCTACATCCGAGCACTCTTCGTTTTCTAATGATCAACTCCCAAGCTCGACTTATTCTTCTCAACATTGGTGGGTCTACTATACCCGTATTGTGCAAAATAAAAACTTCCAATGACTTATCATCTAGTTTATCCAACATAGGGTAGCCAAGTTGTCTCTGAGCTACCATTGGATTGTAATTAATATATCTTTTCGTTCCCATGAGAGGTACATTTGGAAAATCTCCACATTGGAATATTACCTCTTCCACCCCTTGTTCTCCAATAAGGCAAGCTATACTTTGAGCCCATTCACGATTACTCTTAACCCCAATATGATACCCTTTCTTGAACATGTGAGACACAAATCAAGTATACAACACAAAATTGTTTCCCCCTTCTTCTCGTGTCGCATATGTAGAGAGTAGTATACATTAGCAAGAACCGTAGGAACTGGATTTTGTTTATGTTTGTTAAAAGCTAAGAAGACATTGATGGCAACAAAATCTACAAAATTATCAAGGTTTGGGAATAAAACAATACCATAGATAATTTGAGCCAAAACATCTATAAAAGCACTCCATTCTTTTTTAACGGCTAAATCTTGGCATTTTTGCTCTAGATATTTTCTTGAAAAACCATGAATGGCTCCTTGTTTCTCTTTTGTACTTGCCAACTCTCTAATATCGATTTTCAACATTTCAGAAATTGCATCCAAACTCGGTGGTTGCCCAATATATCGATAAGGATTTCCTTTCTCTAAGGAGTAACCCAATATTCGCTCAAATTCCTCTAATGTCAGGGCCAACTGAAAGTCTTGGAAGGTGAAACATCTTAAGAGAGGATCGTAATACTGAGCCAATGCCGTGAGGTCCCCTGTTCGCACATTCACTGCCAAGAGATTTAGAATTTTCCCATATTTGTGAAAGAAACTCACATTGTATAGTTTTCATTTGATTGATGATGTCCCTTAAACTCTTCAAATCAGGTTGCTTGAACTTTAAAAGTAAAGCTTTTCTTTTTTCCGATCCCATTGTCCACTTAAATAACACGTGACTAAAGTTTGTATGATTCCTTAAAAATCCTGAAAATTTATGCAAAATGCCAATTCATTTTTCAAAAGAAACAATGTCATGAGATATGGATGCAATTATGCAGAATGACTGTTGTGAATATATAACATTTTTAATGAATGTATAAGGTATTTTTTTTGCTTATATGGATATTCTTATGATGAAAGGGTCTATTGGCTTATGTAGTGAAACTCTCACAAGGGTGGCTCTATAGTTCTAAACATGGTTTCTAGAGCCAATAATCCTATTTTGGAATATTGTCAATACCAATAGGTAAACTATTTGGAGTGACAATAACCTCAACAGGATCAAACTCTAGGTGAGATCTTCATGCTAACCAAACATGATGTACATCCAGAAGGCTACCACTACATAATCTCGAAACTAAGCTTAAGTTTTGTTCAAACCCGGGTGTAAGGTTCCACTCATAAGTGTGTGTCTCAATAAAAGTGTAGGTGTTGAATAACATTAATTCAATAACTCCATAATACTAAGAAAACATATATACATATACAAAATAAATAAATAACATAAAATAAAATATAATATAAAATAATCTACTAGCCTAAAAGAATATTATAATGTCAACTAATACTTATTAAGAAATAAAAAACACATAAAGAAAATGAAAAACAAACAAATATAGAAAAAAGCTAAAAAATTATGCACGATTAATTTTTAGGCTTGACTCTCGAAATGCCCCAACTGAAGTTGCCAGCTGTTGCGGCCTAAAAGTTCGAGTTTTCATCGAATTTAATGGAGTCGCCACCAAAATTTATTTTAAAATAGGGAAAATATTGGAAAACCCTTAAAAATGTAAAAATGGTCTTTGAAACCAGATTTTGAGTTCGGGAGTCGATTATGCATAGAGAAGGTATTAGCATCCTACGACATCCGTTAAAATACGGTTACCTTTAATTAATTGTGCAAAGTTATATCAACTTAAATATATTTATTTTTCTTTATTATTAAATATGAATATAAATTGTTTTTTATAAATGTGATTTTTGAGATAAAAATGTGTTAAAAAAAGAGTGGAAAAAAGAAACCTTTTATTAGTGTGCTTGACAAAAGTGTGATCTTGCTCCTACGTATCTCCCGGTGCGATGGATAAATCAAAACTACGTAGTTCTTGATTGAAAATGTGAATGCATTGATTGCTTTTAAATAAATTGTATTTTGTTACTTAAAAAAGTTAATTTTGACGAACATAAAAAAAAAAAAAAAAAACTTGTTTGGATTGAAAAAATATTTTAAAAAATGATTTT
>NC_021162.2:18199719-18202501 GCF_000331145.2 Cicer arietinum | reverse complement strand
GTTCTTGATTAAATGTGAATGCATTGATTGCTTTTAAATAAATTGTATTTTGTTACTTAAAAAAGTTAATTTTGACGAACATAAAAAAAAAAAAAAAAACTTGTTTGATTTGAATAATTATTTTAAAATATGATTTTTAAAACGATCGAGTTGTATAACTCGTGTTTTAAAACTCAAGGAGTAAAAAGAGGTCACGTCTAATTTATCCCTCTTTAGAATATTTTTTTATAAAATAGAGTTTCAAGAAGACCAAGTAGTACGACTTGTGTCTTAACAATTCCAAGATTAAAAAACACATCTAATTAAATTTAAAAAAGTTGATTTTTAATCTATTCATTTATAAAAATAAATTTTAAATCTATCAAAATATATAATTTGTATTATGTAATTCAAGGATTAAAATGTCATTTTTAATTTATTTGTGAGTATGAGATTTAGAACCATCAAATTGTCACAATTTATGTTCTAATAACTCAAAGATTAAAAAGATGTCACATCTAGTTAATTTTTAATGAAATATTTGTTATTATTTTATTTATTTTTTAAAAAAATGATACTAAATATTAAACAAGTTATTTTTTCGAAATAAAATTAGTAATAAACACGAGAAAAAAATAGGAAAAAGAAAAATATATGGACTTTATCTTAATCTAAAAAATATTTTGAAACTAATTACAAATGTAATCCTCTTTTAAACTATTTTTTTTTTTTAATTTAATAAGTGAAGAAATAAAAATTATTTTAATATTAAATAGCACCACCCAAAAAAGAAAAATTTATTATAATATGAAATAAATTATATGTATCGCCATTTAATTATATCCATAATTACTTATATTAATTAGAATTATTATGAATAAATGAAATAAAAATCATGAAGATTTGGAAGAGGAAGAAAAAGTCCATTGATCACACACAGTTATTACTAAATAAATCTATATTTAATAGGACTATTATTATTATTATTATTATTATTATTATTATTATTATTATTATTATTATTATTATTATTATTATTATTATTATTATTATTATTAAATGTAATACAACTAAATAGTCAATGTGAAACAGTTGGCAGCCTGACATGAATATAGATAAGGCATATTACGAGTACGATCAGACAAAACAGGCAAATTTCAAAAGGCCAACAATCAAATTTCGAAAAGGGCTTAGCAAAACAAGTTTCAGCGTAGCAACAAACATATTCCATACATCAGAAATTATTCACAAACAAAATACTAACCACACATAATCTCGGCCAAAACTCATTCATGTCTAACAAAACAAAATTTCAACCTTCAATATTATACAGCTTTGAACAAGAGAGCAAAGAATGCGAAATTAGGTTTGAAGGCTATGGTTGATGGGAAGCAATCTGATGGTAGATCTTCCTTTATTTTTTGTGGTAACACTCTCTCTTTCTATTGTTTTTTAGAAACAAAAAAAGCAAGAAATGAAAGTCTCCCAATTTGTATCTTTGTGATTGTTTTTCTGTTCTCCCCTGTTTTGATTTTTTTCTTCCAATATATAGGCTAAAACGAGGAAAGGTTGTGTTCATCGTATAAATTAATTTCTGGTTTGGCAACTACATCAAGCAAACTGATACAATTAAGGGGAAGGGTTGTGTTCATCATATAAATTTAGTTCTGGATTTTACACTGGTTTGACAACCAAGCAACTGATACAATTAAGGGAAGGAGGGGATGGTCTTTTTGATTGAGTATTCAAGATGATAAAATTAATACCATTATTAGATTGAAAAATAATAAAATTAAAATAAATGAATAGATAGAGTGTGGAGAAAGGAATTGAGGAAGCAGGAAACATGGTTGGCTGCACACGGCACATCTCACACGCGCAACAAAACATGGAAAAGCAGAGTATTACAATTTTTTGTTGTATTTTTAATGTTAAATGTATTACGATTTTTAGACAAATATACTTTTTATTTGAATTATCTTTATTTGATGAACAAAATTGAGGTGTTACAATTATTATCGACCCACTTGCAACGAAATATGGGAACACGAAACATTGTGTATTCTAACTCCCATATGTGCTCGATAACCCCAAAATCTGATAGATTTGCATATATTGGGTTTTTGTCTTTTGAACTTGAGATATGCATCAGTTCAGGTACGAGAGTGACTCCGCTATTTTGCATAGTGGTTTGATCATCTTGTTCTTTGGTATAAAATGTGTAGCCGTTAATTACATAATTGATGTAAGAAAAGACATGTAAACTCGGACCATTTGCTAGCAACCTCAGTCTCTATGAAATTGAACCGGGGTCTATATCAAACTTTGAGTGAATGTGATTTTTTAGCCATGTTATAAAACTTCGATTTTGCTCTCATGTTATGCAATTTTGATTCCTATTCATGGTCAAACTAGATAACTGATCCATGTGTATTGTAACATACGGCTGAACCTCATCATCATTGTGCATTACATACAATTGTGTCTGCTCCCATTTTGTCCTTGGTATAGTCATTACTCTCTTTCTAATTATCCCTTCTCATGTTATTCTTCCCGAATGACGAGACATGGGAAGCCCTATGGATTCAACATTGGATAAATATTCAGTACAAAATTCAGCAACCTCTTCGACAATATACTGTTCAACCAAACAACCCTCTGGTCGACTTCTACTTTTTACTTACTCTTTTAATATTTTCATATATCGTTCTATCGGATACATCCATCTCATATAAGTTGACCCACAAAGTTATGTCTCCTTAACAAGATGAACAGTAAGGTGAACCATTATATCAAAAAACGA
>NC_021162.2:18154644-18199703 GCF_000331145.2 Cicer arietinum | reverse complement strand
GGGAAAATACATTTCAAGCTCACACAGAGTAACAAAAATTTCCCTCTACAATGTCGGTAATTTATGAGGATCGATCATTTTACTACAAATTTTCCTAAAGAAGAAACATAATTTAGTTATGGCTCGTCAAACTTTTTCAAGTAAAATGGAACGTATACCTATTGGTAGCAAATGCTCCATCAGAACATGACAATTATGAGTCTTCAAATCTTTTACCTTGAGGTCTTTCATACAAACTAAATTTTTAATGTTTGAAGAGTATGCGTTTGGAACTTTAACTTCGTGTAGAAATTTACATAAAACATTTATTTTTCCTTTCTAGATAGAGTATGAGCGGCTAAAGGTAGATATGTGTGATTTCCTTTCTTTACGGGACTCAATTCATTTCATATTCCCATATCGACCAAGTTCAATCTTGCATTAATGTCATCCTTAGACTTTCCTGGAACATTAAGTAACGTACCAATAACATTATCAAATATTTTTTTTTTCAATATGTATCACATCGAGAAAATGTCTTATATAAAATCACTTCCAATATGGCAATTAAAGAAAATTGACTTTTTCTTCCATCCAATTTTGCAAGCTCTCCCGCAAAAGGTTTGCCAAATTTATTGGTCAAACCCTATACTTTTTCAAATATTTGATATCCAATCGGTGCTAAAGGAGTAATACATTCCTCTGATTTTACATTGAATGCATTTCTCCATCCACGATAATGATGACTAAAAGGTAAAAATCTACGATGTCCAAGAAATATGTTCTTCTTACAATGTTTCAACCGCATCCAATTTGTACTATCTTCACATATAGGACATGCACACCGACCTTTAATGCGATATCCTGATAAATTACCGTATGCTGGAAAATCATTACTTGTGACAAACAACATAACCCTCAAATTGAAATATTCTTTCTTATACCCATCGTAAATTTCCACACCTATCTCCTGTTACAGAAATTTCCAAAATATATTTGGATTTTTCTAATAGCTATATTAATATAGAAAAATTAAATAATTGCATGTATCACTTGGTCAAGTGGTTGCAATGTTTGGGTTTAATTCAACCCAATGCATCTATTAAGTTATCAAAAGTTGCAATATTTCACAAGAGTTGTTTTCTTTCACCAATTGGTATGAGTTGAAGAGTTGTTTTCTTTTACCAATTGATATGAGTATCTCTATAAATAGAGATATTTTAGAGGCAGAAAAAACACAAGATAAACAACACAAAATTCATGTTACATGAGTCAAAATTATGTCAAAAATATTTCTGAGTCATTTCTTCTTTTCTCTAGTGCACGAGAGTAAATGAAGAAACTTTATTTTGTAAACTATCATTGATCAATAGACTTGATGTGAATGTGCAATTCACTTCAAGGATTCCAAAGTATCCTGAAGGGGATTCGTCGGTTAACCCGTTTGCATCCAATATATATAGATTGGTGGGGGCGAATCGAACCTAAAGTTTAGTGTGATACACACGCTTTGGAATTTATTTGTGCAACCTTCATCATCATCAAGATCATCCTCTTCTTGTTCAAGATTTGCAGCATACCACCAACAAAAGATCCAACATCTCCCACATATTTTTTAAATCTTCAATTAAAGGAGTCAAGTATACGTCGATATCATTCCCCAGTTGTTTGGGTCCAGAAATTAACTGAGACAACATCATAAACTTACGCTTCATACGTAACCATGGAGGTAGGTTATAAATCAACAAAATCACAGGCCACATGTTGTGTAAGATTCTTTGAAGACCATGTGGAATCATTCATCAATAGAAAGTGAAAGTCGTAGATTTCTTGACTCTTTCCCGAAATTAGAATACTCGTGATCAATTTTTTTCCATTGTGGAGAATCTACAGTGTGTCGAAATTTTCCATCTCAAATTCTTTCATTTGCATGCCATGTCAACCGTTTTGAATCTTCTTCATTGTGATAGATGCTCATAAATCTTGGTATTATAAGAAAATAGCACACGACTTTTGTTGGACATTGCATTTTAGACACGCCTTTAGTAATTCATATTTGTTTCTAAATAAAACGCAATCGTTAGAACACGCATGCAATCGTTAGCCTCGTAGGTTCGACTGGGAAGTTCATTATCATCTAACAACATATCTTTTAAGAGTCTTAATAATTATGTGAAGCTTTTATCAGACCATCCATTAATCGCTTTAAAGTTGTACAACTTTAATATCGCCGACAGTCTTGTGAATTTAGTACAACCATTATATAATGGTTTCTCTGCATCACTCAACAAACTCTCAAACATTTTAGGACAGTCTTGATGATCTTCTTCAACTGCTTTTGCAATCTCCTCAACTCGGTCCCGCTCATATGTATATGTGTTGAAATCATTTGAAGCATATGTTGAACCATTCTCAAAATTAGTGTTCCCTTTTTTTCTCACCATGTATTATCCAACATGTATAGCTTTGATCAATTTCATGCCATACTAAATGTCCTTCCAATTGATATGCTCTAATGCGCTTTCCAAAACAACATTTTAAATAAGGACAAATGATTCGATTTGGGTCTTTTGCATTCTTCACTACAAACTCAACAAACTCATTCACTCCATTTTCATACTCGTTTGACAATCGATTAACAAACATCCATTTCCAATCCATTTTATATGACCTAAATGAATGCAATGTTACACAAAAGATAAACTATTGATAACATTATACCAATCTATAGTATATATAGTATAGTATTAGAAAATGGAAACCAAGGTCCAAGGTTATGCATACACGTCTGATTTCAAAATGTAACAGATTGAATAGATTTCAAAAAAGAACAGATTTTATATAATTTATCAAGGTTATGTCATCTGCTATCAGGTAACATTTTATATGATTTATCAGGTAACAGTTTATCAATTTTAGTGACAACAACAAATTAATAAATAATTGCAGTAGAAATACCTGAGACAACAGTCACTCAATAGAAATGGATGCACAATAGATGAGGGTTCAGCGAGAAGAGGGCGCATATAGAGGATGGTTCCATAGTAGAGGAGAAGAGGGTTCGCACAATAGAGGAGAGGAGGGTTCGTAGGGTTAGGGAGAAAACATATTAAATATGTTTTTATTTATATAAAGGGAATCATTTTTATCAAATACGCACCATTTTACAACGCTTATATAGAAAGCACTCTAAAAGACCCTATAATTATGTGAAAGCGCTCTAAAAGCGTTGTAAACATAATGCGGGAGCGCTAAAATTTACAAAGCTTGTATACAAAACGCTCTAAAAAGCGCTGTAAACATTATGCGATACCGCTATATTTTACAACGCTTATATCCAAAGCGCTGTAAACAACAAATTAATATACTACAAAGCGCTATGTGACCTACATCAATGCTTTCAGTAAGAGCGATATAAACATTATGACCCTACATAAAACAGCGTTTTTGCAAAAGCACTTGTCAGAAAAACGCTGTTGTATCCTCCGTTAATTTTAAAATATAATACAACAACGCTTTTAGTTAAAAAAAACAGTGTAGTGATTGTTGTAACTAATATAATTTTTACCATTTATAATTTTTTATTATATAATTTAAAATATTTAAATTTAACAAATAAACTAGCTAAATTATAAAGTATATCAGATTAATATTAAATAAATAAATAAAAATGTCAAGTTGCTAAATTTTAGATTACTAAAAAAAATCATCTCTAAAAGAATAAATTTTAAATTATAACTTTTAAAATATTTTAAATATTAATTGATAAAATTTATTTTCAATTAAGAATGTCATTTTATGTTATTTTGTATTTTTTAAATGATTATTTAGATAATTAATATTAATAATTAGTTGTTAATTTTTTAAACGGAATAAATTAAATTTATAACCTCCTTGTTATTTGAACTATTCAAAACGTCAAACCACCTTATATGACATCTAATTTTAAAGTAATTAAATCATTATTTTAGAAACACTTCAACTAATATAATAACTATAAACTATAAATATGTTTCAATATCAATCAAAATTTATGAACTGAGTCACTAATAAAATAGAAGTAAAAAAAAATAAAGAGAAAAAGGAGGGAGATGAGGTATCGGAAAAAGAGAACAAAAACTGAGAAGAGGAAGACAAGAAGTTAAAAAGATTTGATTAGTAAGCATTTATTTTGTTATCACAAAAGTATATGAAGATAGCGTAATAGTATAGTGTGCTGTTGTTTGTTTTTGACAAAAGTTTACTCTTGTTTGTTAGTTCTTATCTTTATTTTTGTATTATTTCACTTAATAGCTTCATTCTCGAATATCACATGGAGACGTGCGCCGAATGCAAAATCTATATCCACAATATGTCATTATAAAAATTTTAATTTTGATCAATTCTATATTTTTTTTTGGAGAGATATGAAATTTGTTTTAAAAGTATAGTTTACGCCAACTTATAAATTTTTAAAGTAATCTTATTAGAATATTTTATATACTCCCATTTTCTAAGAGATTAGGTCCTCTATAGTTAAGTAAAATGACGAAGGGAAAGACCATTATTTTCAATAAACCCCTGATTTTTATTATATATAAAAAAGAAATAAACTCATAATTTTTTATCATATATCTTTATCATATTTATATTTAATTTACTAATTAATACTTATTTTGTCTCATTTTAATTGACTGATTTGAGTTGGGTACAGTTTTTTAAAAAATGATTAATTTTTTTATTTTAATCATAAATAAATATACAATAAATAAATATATACTAATAAAAAAATTAATTAATGTTATATTAGTATTATAAAATGACAAATAATTTGAGATTAAAAAAATACAAATAAGAGATGTAAAATAAAACAGGTAGAGTATTAAATTAGTCCAAAAATATAGAGCAGCTCTTGATATGTTTTGTTACATTTTTTTTATAAGACGTCTTTTAAATGTTTAGAAGTATAAATGATTTTGTTAACTCACATACCTCTAAATAATTTTTTTTTGTTTGCAATTATAAAAAAATACTACTCTCTATTTCACAATATTTGTAAGTTGATCGTTTCACATATATCAAGAAAAAATGATAAACAAAAGAACAAAAATGAAAATTATTTCTTGAAATAATATTTTTAATTATTGGTTGATTTTCATTATTGCAAATGTAAAGTAGAAAAATAATAACTTAAGAGTTGTATATATAATATTAATTAGATGACATAAAAGATAAAAAGTAATGAATATTATATTAAAAATTAAAAATGACAATTATTTTAGAAAAATGGTTAAAAATGAAAATTATTTTTATAATTTTTTATTATAAAAATTATATTTTATTGGAATATTCCATTCTAAAAACTGATATAAAAATTATATACACTCCCATTCTAAAAACTGATATTTTATTGGAATATAAATTTTAATACAGACACCGTGTATATATTTATATATTTTTATTTATTTTAAAAAATTAAATTAAAAATAATTTTTTAAAACAACATATAAATTTATATTAATTATTTTAAATACGTTACTAATCATTAAAATACATGTGATTAACTACTTTTTAAATATATATTTTATTAATCATTAAAATATAAGATACAAACCATTTTAGAGTCTTTAACTATTAAATCTCCATACTCTGAACAATTAATATCTTGTATTTTAGTAATAAATAAAAAATATGTTAAATAAATAGTTAATGGAATATTTAAAATGATTGATGGTATATAAGCTTGTATATATTCCAATAATATCTCTCAAAAATTAAAAAAAGATTAAAAATAATTGAAATTTTTAAAATTTATTTTTAGATAAAAATACTGTTTACCGTGTAAATATGGTGAAGAAACCTCTAAAGTGTTAAGTATTGTCTCTAAAAATTCTAATTTTGATAAAATCGATTGTTTTGGAAGATTAAAATTCTAGTTTAAGAGTAGAGTTTACGTCAGCTTATTAAAAAATTTTATTTAAGTAATCTTAATCTAAATAGAATATTTTATTTATAAAAAATTGAGAATATTTTATTAAATAAAAAATTGAGAATATTTTATTAATAAAAAATTGAGAATATTTTATATACTTCCATTTTCTAAAAGATTAGGTCCTCTAAAGTTTGTGAAATGAAGAAAGAATACACCATTACTTTCAATAAACTCGTGATTTTTATTATAAAAATCATATTTTTGATAAATTGTATTTTTTTGGGAAGATATGAAATTTGTTTTAAAAGTATAGTTTACGTCAACTTATTAAAAAAATTAAGTAATCTTAATAGAATATTTAATATACTCCCATTTTTATCTGTCTCATTTTAGTTGTCTGATTTAAATCATGCTCATTTCTTAAAAAATGATTTTTTTTTTTGTTTATTTATCAATGATAAAATAAGTTTTATTTACTCAAATATGCTTATTAATTGTGGTCAGTTGATAAATTTGATAAATTAAAATACAATTAATAACAAGTAAACCACCAAACTGCCCCCGAATTTTGAAAATATGTAAATTACACTCTGAAATTGAAAGACGTTGACAATATAGTGACTTGTTAGTTTAGTCCTTTAATGAAGTTGATGAGATGTTAACCGTTTATGTGGTGAGTCTAACTATTAGCCAACAAAATTGAAACTCAATTTAAAAAAGAAACACACAAATTCTATCATAATTGCAACTGTAACATCTCTATCAAAATAATTTATCCGTGTTCTTCCTCCATGATTTCATATCTTCTTCTTTCAAGAACATTCATTTATCTAATTTATTCTTCTTCCACTTTTATGGTGTTCAATTTGTAGAAAATAAACGAATAAAAAATAACTTATTCTTCTTTCTCCATGGATTGAAGTTTGAATCCGGTGACTCAAAGATTGTATTGCAATTTTTAATATGACTTTAGGGATCAAATTGCTAGTAAGTGAACAATTTTACGAAACAATTTGATGATTTACTCAATAAATAACAATATATTAATAGAAAAATAATTAATAATGTATTGATATTATAAAATAATAAATAATTTAAGATAAAAAATGGCAAATTAATAAGCATTTAAAATACTAAATTAGTCTATAAGACATGCTTTTTATAAAACATTCAATGTCCTAATCCAAATCACTCAGATTAAATCTTTGAGGCCTAGGACTAAGTTGATTGATATTTTCAATTTAAGAGATTCAAGAATAAAATGCCTATTTATTTTATATTAAGAGTACAAGATGGCAAACATTTTGACGTCATAATTTGGACTCCTAAATTATCTTTTTGACGTCATCATTCTTCTATATAAACTGTTCTCTAGTGCTTAAATTGTCATAACAAATCCATCATCCTATTATTAAACAAATTGAATATTTGAGAAAAAAGTAAGATTAATTGTGATAACCATGGCAAGTACTACTAGAAGCTTAATCTTTGCAACATTAATGATTACTGCATGCATCTTAATGTTAGGAATTTCAGCTCAATTTGAATGTGGTGGTGACTTGATTGGAATGTTACATGAATGTAAAGGTACTGCTAGAAAAGATGGACCATCAACTCCACCCTCAGAAGTTTGTTGCGGAGCATTGAGCGGTTTTGATGCTTCATGTTTATGCAATTATGTCACTTCTGATATAGTGGATCGTGTATTAGACATGGACAAAACAATTAATCTTTTTAGGACTTGCGATTCCAAAAATATTCCTAACGACAAGTGTGGACGTAAGTTACTTTTCTTTCTATTATTTCTTATTAATTAAAATTCTTCATCGATTATAGAACATTAATTTGGTTGTCAGAAATTTTCTAATAATGTCAAATATAAATGTCATATTTCAGCTTATGATATTCCTGAAGCTGCTCCTGCAAAGGCATGATGACAACATTCGACGCATAAATGCAACTTGTGTTATAGCTTCACATCCATTATCTCTATCAAATCATCAATAAATGATACAAGCTATGCGTCTTTTTATTATTTAATAATGAATAAATTATTCGTGAGTCCTTTGAGTTGTATTTACCGAGTTCAATTAATCATCTTAGTATATTGACTTAAAAAGAAATATTATTTAATGTTTGCGTTAATTTTCTTTTCTATGCTTTCATGCTCTTCAATACGACTTGTTTATTTTATTTATAATTTTTCACCATCAAAAGGAACAATCACCGTTCAACATATTTAGCTACAAACTAGAATAATGATAAAAATTAAAGACGAAAAAATAAAATTAGTGTTTAAATTTGGCATAACTAACAATTATAGTTACAATGTTAAAGACAAATTTTATCTTTTTATTAGGATGTATGCATCTTTCAACTTTTTCTATAGAGGTATATCTTCTTAACTATACCATCAAATCAAATATTAAAATTGGAGAATTTATTTTAGGCATTTATTGTTTTGGAGACCAATCAACAACACAAGCTTATCTTTATGGAAAATGGTACTCCCTGCATCTTATAATGATTGATTCAATTTACCATTCTATATTAATTAAAAAATGTATAAAGAAATACAGGGACTGATATTTTTATTAAAATATCTTCATCAAAATATTGATGCATTTGCCATTATCTTTAATGTAAATAAAAAATAATGAATTAAAAGTTGTGCATGTAATATTATTTAGAGGATATAATTAAAAAATGTAATTAATATTATATTATAAATTGGCAGTGATAATTATATTTGAGACAAATTAATTTTATAAATAAATTAATCATTTTGGAACGGAAAAATTAAATAGAATGTACGAATCGATTTTCCTATAAATGTCGCAGATGAGCGGCCGGTGTAATTGACTCCTTACTAAGAGTTTATTTCATACCCATACAAACATGTCTAGTCTTTCTTGTATAGTATTTTTTTTTTTAAATTAAATATATTTTATTAAAAATGATTGATTTGGTTGTAAAAAGTTGACTCATAATTCACAAATACATAAATTAAATTTTAGGTGGTAACGTGAAAGCGTTGTTTGTAAATATTTATATCTAATTTGTAACTATCTATATCAATGCAATTTAAACCTGAAAGTCTATTTGACTCTAATGATCTTTGAGATCAAACTTTTAAAAAAAGTCTATTTAAAAATTTAAATATATTATTTTTGTCTCTGTAAAATATTTTTACTCTATGTTTAGTGACATCCCCGTGTTAACCATCTTATTTTTCTGTATAAACTATCTATTTAATTTATTTAAAAAATTATACAAAAGGCGATTTTTGATTTATCAACAATATAAAAAAAATTAAATAAAAAAAGCAATATAGAAAAATATATATCAAAATTAAATAATTAATATATATGTTTTAAGGACAAGAAAATAAAATTATTATTTTATTTGTTAAATTTATCCTGTTTTATAATTAACAAATAAAAAAAACCATAAACATGAGACTTTGTGATCATGCATGCAATTCATGCTAATGGCCTCTCGTGCCACATATAAAGCACTACTCTATAGCCAAAGAGTATTAGCTATAGCAACACACTTAAATTTCGATATAATTCACTAAACTATATATAGGTTTCACATAAATTAATTTGAGGAAACGTAAAGATTTCAACTAATAGAAAAAAAAACAAAGTAATCAAAACAAGACTAGACGTTGTAATAATCAACTCCAATAGTAGGTGTAATCGATGGGAATCAAATCCTAGAAATCATTGTAAGTGTATGTTTAGTTTAAAAGAGAAATTGTCAAAAGAAAAATGAGTAAGAGAAAGTGTGAGAAGAGAGAAAGATGTTAGAATTAGAATAGACTTGAGTTGTTTGCGGTGGCGGAGCTTAAATTGAATTATTGGAGTAATTAAATTTTTAAAATTTTAAAGGATAAATAAAAAATTATAATATTGTATATAAGAATCTTAACGTGGTAGTAGATCAAATTTAATTTGGTTGATGTTTTTACTAATTAAAAATTAATTTTTAAAAATCTAATTTTTTTTCAAATACTAATTTTTTTAGAGTTTAATTATGTTTTATCGGTGTAAAATGTTTTACACTTCAGCACATCGCAAACATCTATAAGTGTGACTTTAAAAATAATTATGATAAAAATCAAATTATTTTATTAATTTGACATTTAATATTTATTTAACAGTGTAAAATATATTTACATCTTTGATACATACAAATTAAATCTAAATTTTTATATTATTAATACAACTTTCTTAACTATAAGGACAAAAATAATATATATAATTATCATGAGGGTGTTGGAGTAAGCCCTAATACCAATGTTTTTGACATAGATAATTATTTGTATGATAATTTAATTCATATATCTAATTTAGGGTATATGTACAAGGCATAATTTTTTATTATATTAATATTAGAATATAATAAAGTCCTTAGAATAGACAGTTCGTTCAATAGAACATCAAGTATGACTTAATCGTGAGATTTTATAACATTAAGGACGCTTTTCTTAAAGTATCCATAGTAAAATTATTATTGTTAATTGGTGTTGGTTATATGGCTTCTATCCTTATGAAATTTTATACAATATTATCAACAAGATTATCTAATTCTTTCCTAAGTGATGAATTAATATCAAAACCAACTTGTTTAATATTAATTCCTATTTTAACAGCAAAAGATTCAAACAGTTTGTTCACAGCGGAATTTCACAATCACATGCAAGATCAATATAAAAAGTAAAGAGAGAGAGGAAATATTGCACCAGGAGATTTTTATACTGGTTCGGCTATCACTTTGATAACCTACATCCAGTCCTGAAATCTACAACAGATTTCAGCCTTTCACTAGAATGATTTGAGGAATATTTTTACAGACTTTCCAGCGTCACAGCCTATCCATCCAACTCACAATCACTTTTATCACAATACCAACCTATCCCTAAGAGTTACTCGTCAAACTCTAGCGAGATCAAGCTAAGGTTTCTTTTAGATGACCACAAGTATCCTGAAAGATAACCACCAGTGTACACTACTGGATTTCCAAAACTTCAATTACAGAAATTGTTCTTTCACAAAGAATTAAAGAATACTAAGAAAATTGACTCAATCACAATGTAAGATCTCACACAAAAGTATCAGCCAATGAGTATTTGTGTGTTGTAACAATTTTTCTCTCAAGGTGTTTTTCAGTCTTTTGTGTTTATGAAAAAGTGTTATGATTGTTTTGAAAAATTATGATTGATTCAATTTATATATTTTCAAAAAAACAACATATAAATCGATTTCGTAATCGATTTTATTAAAGTTTGATACCAGCTTAATCGATTACCCAATCGATTATCGCGTGTCTTGTTTTTCTTGAATCTTGAAAATATAAGAACTAATCGATTTCCCAATCGATTCCTTTAATGCACTTATCAGAGACTGATACTCAGTTTGTATCAGAATCGATTGACTAATCGATTATACTTGTTTTGTTCAAACAACGAGATCAAAATAATCGATTATTCATTCGATTCATATATTAACATAATCGATTTGGCAATGGGCTAAATACTCCCTGTAACTTAGACATTTTACTCCAATCGATTCATCAATCGACTTGGCTGGTCACAGTGACTAAGGTGTTTTACTCCAATCGTTTTGCTAATCGATTTGGCTGGTCACAGTGACTAAGATGTCTTACTCCAATCGATTTGTCAATCGATTTGGCTGGTTACAGTAGCTTAGCTGTTTAGTTAAAATCGATATGCCAATCAATTACACAATATGTTTCTGATAAATGATTAACCAGTTCATTCTTTCAATCGATTACCTAATCGATTGATGCAAAGCTTGCAACACTAGAAACATCTATCAATCGATTATCTAATCGATTAGTGCAAAGCTTGCAACTTAAGAAACATCTATCAATCGATTATGTAATCGATTAGTGCAAAGCTTGCAACTTAAGAAACTTATTTCAATTGATTGTCCAATCGATTTCGTTGATCACAAAACACATGTCTGATGAAAAATTATTTTCATAATCGATTTGCCAATCGATTGACTTAGTATGAGCTTGGTTCTGTGCATCACAAAATCGATTACTCAATTGATGTGCAAGTCGATTGTCCAATTGATTTGTTTAAACACAGAACACATGTTTTGATAAAACCTTTAAGTAATCGATTTCCCAATCGATTAACTTAGTGAAACCTTTATTCTGTGAGTCAGACAATCGATTGCTCAATTGATTTATTATTTGATTGATTAAAACTTATTTTATGATTTCATTGGCAAATACTATATGAGAACTCATTATGATTAAGTCTACCTAATTGACCCTATTAATACTAGACACTCTTGTACATCAGTCTTCAAGCCTTGTACGACATCATCCATCTTTGTTTGATTGCTTGAGTTCCAAGTTTTGTCCAAGTGTGTAGTGTTTGTTTATTTGACTGAAATGTTTCTCAATTCAAATCATTAGATCAATCAAATAGTGCATATACATTGTATGTTTGGAAATTATATCAAAATCATGATCAAGGAGGCATATGTCTTACAATTGGGACGTCAATAATATATCGAGACTATTATGTGAGTATACTGATGACCACATCTCATGGGTCATAGATATGAGATATCAAGTCATCTCATTAGTATAAATATTAGGGGTAATATTTATACTAGATTGTGTTGAGACAAAATCCCAAATTAATATTTTGATGATAATTAAACAAAAGGTTAATTAAGACTTCTAATTATGATTCTAATTGTTTTGGTATTTAACATGTGTATTTGAGTGTGTTAAACAAGATAGGTACCAAGCATTACAAAGCAGATCTTATTATAATAAAAGAAAGTCAAATTAGTGAAACAAAGAACGTTATTGACAAATTTCTGGAAAACGAATAATGTTCTCCACATCTGTAGATTAACAAGATTGATCAGATTCCTATATAAAAGATTAGAGCCAGGAATTGTAATCCATTTCATATCTTCACCAGAAATATACAAGGATCAATCTAAGCAAGAATTACTCCAGAATTCAAAGGCAAAACACTTTGCTTCACAAAATACATAAAGCAAGATCATTCTCCAAGTTAAGCAAGTGTAAGTACAAATTGACAAGTAAAAATCAAAGGTAAAGGTCCATAGGTAAAATGAATTCTACCAAAATCAATAATGTTCAATATATTGAAGGATTGAAACATAACCTTCTAAGAATTAGTCAACTCTGTGATAATGGCTTTGAAGTTATTTTCAAATCAAACATATATGAAGTGAGAATGACAAATTTTGGTAAAATTTTATTTTCTGCATCTAGAAAGAAAAACCTCTATATTTTATACATTGAAGAATTACCAATTGAATCTTGCCTCTTGTCCATTAGCAAAGACAGATGGATATGACATAAGAGAATTAGACATGTGAGTATGAAAACAATTTCAAATTGATCAAAATTAGATATTTTTAGAAAACTTCCTAAAATAAACTTTGTTAAAGATAAAATATGCGAAGCTAGTGCAAACGGAAAATAAATTAAGAGTAGTTTTCACTCAAAAGAGTTTACATCAACTAAAACACCTCTTGAACTACTTAACATTGATATTTTTGGTCCCATCAAAACCACTAGTCTATGAGGTATGAAATATGGATTTGTCATTGTTGATTATTTTTCTAGATACACATGGGTACTATTTTTAAAATAAAAGGATGATGCATTTGATGCCCTCAAAAACTTATGTAAAAAGGTTCAAAATGAAAAGGAATTCAATATAATCGCGGTAAGAAATGATCATGGAGGTGAATTCATAAATGCATCGTTTAAAACATTTTTTGATGAACTCGACATCTCTCATAATCTATGTTGTGCAAGAAATCTTCAACAAAATGGAGTTGTTGAAAGAAAAAATAAAACATTACAAGAGATGACAAGAACAATCTTGTAAGAATCAAATGTTGAAAAGTATTTCTGGTTGAAGCTATAAACACTTCTTGCTATATTTTGAATCGAGTTTCAATTAGAAAAATCATAAACAAAACACCCTATAAGATATGGAAAAATAGGAAACCAAACATTTCATATTTTCACATCTTTAGTTGTTATTGCTACATCTTAAACAACAAAGATAACTTGGGAAAGTTTGACGCAAAATCGGACAAAGCTATATTTTTAGAATATTCAACATAATCTAAGGGATATCGTATCTTTAATTTGAAAACAAAAAATGTTGAAATAAGTATGCACATATTATTTGATGAGTTTGATGATCTTGATTTAAAAAATAAAGATGATGAGGAGGAAGAACAATCTGGGCAAACACAACAAATTGTTCCCCAGGAAAACGAGAGTGATGAACAATCTTCGTTTCAAACTCTTCCTCGAAGTTGGAAACTAATAGGTGATCATCCTCATAATCAAATCATTGGAGATACAACTGATGGCATTAGAACAAGTATGTCATTTAAAGATGATGTAAAGAACAACATGGCAATGATATCTCAAATGGAACCAAAATCCATCAAAGAGGCAATTGTTGATCAATCTTGGATTGATGCGATGATAGAAAAACTTCTTCAATTTGAGAAAAATGAAGTCTCGACCCTTGTTCCAGACTCACTAGATCAAACAATAATTGGAACACGATGGGTCTTCAGAAACAAGCTAGATGAAGAAGGAACAGTTGTAAGAAACAAAGCATGGTTAGTTTCTCAAGGTTATAATCAACAAGAAGGAATAAACTATGATGAAACCTTTGCTCCAGTTGTAAGGTTAGAAGCCATACGAATTCTTCTTGCATATGCATCTCATAAACATATTAAACTTTTTCAAATGGATGTTAAAAGTGTATTTTTAAATGGTTTTTTAAATGAACAAGTTTATGTTCATCAACCTCTTGGTTTTGAAAATCAAAAGAAACCGAATCATATTTTTAAACTCACCAAACCCTTGTATGGTTTAAAGCAAGCTCCTAGAGCTTGGTATGAAAGATTAAGTTCCTTTTTGATCAAAAATGAATTTTCTCGTGGAAACATTAACACAACATTTTTTTAAGAAAACAAATAAAAATGATTTACTCATTGTTCAAGCGTATTTAGATTATATTATTTTTGGATCAACAAATGAAAAAATGTGTGAAGAATTTTCAAATCTCATGCAAAGTGAATTTGAAATGAGCATGATGGGAGAATTGAGATATTTTCTTGGTTTAAAAATAAAACAACATAAAAATGGAATTTTGATATGTCAAGAAAAATATATCAAGGATCTCTTAAAAAATACAAAATGAGTGAAGCCAAAATTATGACAACTCCCATGCATCCATCATCCTCATTAGATAAAGATGAAAATGGACAATCAATTTCTAAAAAAGAATATAGGGGTATGATTGGCTCATTACTTTATTTAACTGCAAGTAGGCCTGCCATTGTTTTTGCAGTAGAATTATATGCTAGGTTTCAATCTTCACCAAAAGAGTCTCACTAAACTGCGATAAAAATAATTTTTTGTTATCTCGTTGGTACTACTGTTATTTACCTTTGGTATAGCAAAGGTTCTCATTTTGATTTTGTAGCTTATTGTGATACCGATTATGCCGGTGATAAGATCGAAAGAAAGAGCACAAGTGGTGTATGTCAGTTCCTAGGAGAAGCTTTGATAAGCTGGTTGTGTAGAAAGCAAAACACGATTGCTCTATCAACCACTGAAGTTGAATATGTCTTAGCATTAAATTGTTGCTTCCAAGTCTTATGGATCAAAAATCAACTTGAAGATTTTTTAGTACGATATTCTCATATTCTAATATATTGTGATAATACTAGTGCTGTTAATTTATCTAAGAACCCTATTCAACATTCAAGGTCCAAACATATTGAAATAAAACACCATTTTATTAGGGATCATGTGAATAAAAAGGAAATTGAATTAATCTTTGTTGACACAAAGAATCAGTTAGCGGACACTTTTACAAAGCCTTTTGTTGAAGAAAACTTCAATTCTATCAAAGAACGATTAAAAATCATTAAAAATCCTGCTCAAGATTGTTAAAAGTGAAACCAGAACATTCTGGTCATAGAGGAGAACGTTCTCTGTTTTGAGCATGTTTGCCACAAACAGCTCAAGAACAATCTTCGTTCTTCATCATGAAAATTTTTCAAAATAAGCTTTTCAACTGAAACGCCTACTACATTACAAAAGATAACGGCTACCCATGCTTGTCTAGCCATATCATTTCACTTTCCTCCTTCCCAATACTCAACTAATCAACCCATCTAATCAACGCGTGGCACTCTCTCCACTCATAAATCAATTGAAAAAACTAAAAATTGTTCATCTCTCTTCATTAAACATCAACTTCATCCTTTTTATGAAAAAGTTCATCTTCTTGTCCCCTCCATCATCTACTCTAATTTGTTTTTCAAAAATGGCTTGCACCAAAACAAAAGCACGCAATAACCCTAGCTCACCAACACCATCATGATCTCCTTCACCATCTCCAGATTTTTCACCATCACCTTCACCAAGGCCAACACCTCCACATTCATCTTTAAAGTGAACATTCTCTGATTATATATCTTCATCGCTGGAATCTAGTGCCCCATCGATCACACTAGAGCCTATTGCAACCATTCTTCCTTTATTGTATCAATGCCCTGTTCCTTCAATCAGTCAAGCTCCACTCCATCTTCATAAATCCCTCAACCCTAGTTCCACCACTTCATCTTCCAAAAGAAGATCAATGCATGTTCTGGCAGGTGTTGGTACATCAAAATCCAAAAATATAGACACAACAATCTATACAATTAATGCTCCTACATCACAACCCTCCAAACCTTCACAATCCCCAGAAATTTCAAAATCCCCAAATCCTTATTCAAAATCCCCAAAATTTCCTTCCAAAGTGATTTCATCCAAAACCACACCTTCTAAAACTAAACCAATGATTCCTAAGTCCAGCTCATCTTCTAAAACCAAACCAAGAACGTTATTCGTCCAAACTCCCAGCTCAAAAACGTCCTCCACTCAAAACTCGAATCCCAAAACCAACAAAAACTTCCAAACCAGCAACCACAAAACCCTTAACCAAACCTTCAAAATCCAAAAATATAGACACAACCAAAATTCTGCCCTTGATTCCTTCAAATATTCAAAAACTCTATACTTAGAAGTGGGATCAACGATCTATTGGCATTGGTTGGGTTTTTAGTTTTGAAAACCTACAAGTTGAAGGAATCTCCATTCAACATCACACTGATGCACTTGGATGGACTAATTTCCTTAAAATATATGACATCTATTACGCTGAGGTCATTCGAGCATTCTACTGCAAAGCTGAAGCATTTACAGGTAAATCCCTCATTTGCTCAACATTAAAGGGTATTGAAATAAGTCTAGAACCCTTAATTCTGGCTGAAATTCCTAAACTACCATATGAAGGACCAACAGTTTTTGGAAAAGACTAGTACACAACCTTGAACACTACCAAAGAAGAAGTGTTTCAAGAACTATTTATTAATGGGTCTACAAATTTTTTCTCAATTGACCTGAAACCACTTCCAAAAAATTTAAACAGTATAAGTCAACATTCCATCCTTCCTCATTGTGGCATCCATAAATTTTCTCTGATAAAGACGCACTAGTCATTTATCATCTTCTTCATTGCAAGAAGTTGAATCTGCCCTACCTGATAATCAAACACATGATTACTGCAATTCACAAGGATTATAAGAGAAACATTGTTCCTAATGATATGGTTTTCTCTAAAATTTTCAGGCATTTTCATATTCCTTTGTTGACTGAAACTTCCAACATTAAGATATTAAAATTCTCATCCAAGAACATCTCCCATATGAAACAAATTTTCACTATCCCACCCTCACAAAAATCTACCTTCAATATGTCTACCATTAAAAGGTATGCACACACCTCTACTGTAATCACCAATACTGAGCAGTGCTCACCTCAAGAACATTCTTCCCCTCCCCCAACATGCTAAAGAACAATCTCTATTTCCTACTATTCCATAAAATTTGAATCATATCCTCAACTAAGTCTTTCCTATAGCTTCTACATTTCCACTTTTAACTAATCCATCCTCTCAAGGAAATTTATGCCATCCACTTCAAACTCATCACACCTCACTGATGTCACCAGCATTTGTGTCACCACAAAAAACAACTTCCTCCATCTTTGGAATAAGTCAATATTTGGCTTTTTCATATTCGAACATAGCTGGCTCATCTGTGCCTCATCATTTCGCTCCTAAAATATCTCTTCCTCACATTAATACCTCATTTGCCACCCTATCCACATTTCATACCACTGCTGCTCCATCCCAAAATACTCCTCTATCCACTCCAATTGAAAATGAACAATGTCCTTCTAAAAGGACCAAAATGGAAAGGGAAACATCTAAAACATATAAGGATCCACATAATCTTTGATTCCCTTCAAACCATCATAGCTAGGAAAGCTTATTAGGACAAAGAGCAAGCTATTCTGCAGGACTTGATGGCTACCCAACTTGCTCCCAAGCTCGCACTTGAGCCTCTCATGCCTAATCCTCCTCTAACTTTTCCAGACATACCTCAGTCGTCCCTGTCTCCATCATCTGAGGGGTCTTCACCTTCATTGTCTTTCTGATTTAGCTTTAGTTTAACCCTCCTATTCCTTTTTGCCATGACAAAAGGGGATAAGTTATTTCGATTTTAAGTAAGGATCAGAAGTTCTTTTTGTATGACTACTTTTGTATTTTTTTGTTTTTGTTTTGAACCACCTTGTAATGATCTAGAACTTTATTGTTATATCAATGAAAAATTATTATTTGGTTCAAATGTTTAGCACATATTGAGGGCGAGTTTTTACTAAAAAACTCTCAGAATTATTATTATAATCAAAACTAAAATCTGAATTAACATGTTTTGTCATCCTAAAAAAGGGGGAGATTGTTGAGACAAAATCCCAACTTAATGTTTTGATGATAATTAAACAAAAGGTTAATTAAGACTTCTAATTATGATTGCAACTGTTTTGGTATTTAACATGTGTATTTGAATGTGTTAAAACAAGATAGGTACCAAGCATTACAAAACATATCTCATTAAAATCAAGAAAGAAAAATCAGTAAAATGAAGAATGTTCTTGACAGATTTCTGGAAAATGAAGAACGTTCTCCATATCTGCCATAAAAAAGATTGATCAGATTTTTATGTAAAAGATTAGATCCAAGAAGTGTCATCCATTGGATATCTTCATCAGAAATATACAAGGATCAATCTAAGCAAGAATTATTCCAGAATTCGAAGGTTCAACACTTTTCTTCATAAGATGCATAAAGCAAGACCATTCTCCAAGTCAAGCAAGTGTAAGTACAAACCGATAGGCTGTAAAGGACATTGATGTTGTACTTTCAAACAGACCTCCACACGTGATTCAAAGCTTGTAATCATTTCAGACAACTGTCAAGATCACAATATAAGTCAGCTCATCTCAGACAAATTCGAAGAACGTTCTTGGATCACAATTTTGCTTTATGGTTGATCTTATCTATTCACTTACTCATGATAGTTGCCCTACTTCTAACGGTTAAATGAGCTGTCATAAGCTTTCTTGAAGCTTATAAATATAGTTTCACAATGAAGAACAAATCATAACTCAAAGTGTCAAGCAAAACACCACTCATTCAAATCATACTCGAGCTTCTCAAATCATTCTAAGTTGAAGTTCCATTCTTAGTGTGATATTTGAATAAGTGATTACTGAGTTCTAAAATATAGAATCTATTTCTCAAACAAGAGTTGAGCAATACCCATATTCTAACATTCTCAAAATCATTACTTTTTAACTCAACGCTATATTGTTTCCATAACTTGAAGAGTGTGTAAAAATCCTTTTATGATTTAAAAGGTTGCTTGTAAAATCCTTTATGAAATAGTGTAAGGTAACTTATGGAAATCCTTTCTAGGTAGGAAGGTAGAATTTTGTAATAGATCAAGACTGATATGTGAAAAACTATGTGAAAACCAAGAACGTTCTTACTTTGAGCATTTAGTGGAAAATCTCACATTTGTGAGGACTAGACGTAACTCATGTTGGGTGAAACAAGATATATGCTTGTGTGATCTCTCTATCCATATCTCTATTTATTCTTTGTCTTACAATCAGTTTTTATATTGATAAAATTATATTGTTGTTTACCCACTAACCAAGAACGTTCTACGTTTGTAACCAAGATCAATCTTGAGGTAAACGTTTCAATTTGTAAACTTGAAGTTTTAAAAGGGGCAATTATAATTCAAACCCCCTTCCTTATAATTGACATTGTTACTTCACAAGTCACAAGGAATGGCTGGTGGATATTGATACATAAAGAAGGAGCAAGACCAGGTTTCCTAATGACAGAACCTTAGAAGCTGAAGGAGCTGGAAACATGATGATCAATAGAAGAAATGGCGTCAATAGTGATTGAAAATGTGTTTTATATGCGAGGAATGAAGAGTAATTTGTTGAGCATAGGACAACTGATTTAGAAAGAATTTCAGGTGATTATGAAGGATGATGCCTTAGTGATGTATGATAGACATAAGAAAATGATACTAAAAGCCCAACTATCTATAAACAAAACCTTTGTTATCAATATAGAGGCAGCAGAGATCCAATGTCTGAAGACAGTAAGCTCAATTGATGAAAGTTGGCTTTAACACTCAAGATTTGGACATCTCAGCGTAAGAAGCTTGCAATAGTTAGGAGTCCAGGAGATGGTTAGTAAAATTCCTATGATTAATGTCCTTGAGAAGGTGTGAAGTGTGTATGGCAGGCAAACAATCAAGGAGTTCATTTAAATCACAAGTGAAAGCAAGAGCAAAGAAATGTCTTAAAGTGGTTCATAGTGACATTTGTGGACCATTTGAGGTACCATCCTTAGGAGGTAATAAATATTGCATAACCTTTGTTGATGAATCCAGTAGAACGTTATGAATTTATTTGATAGAAACCAAAGATGAAGGATTGGAGATATTCAAGAGTTTGAAGATAAAAAAAAATATTGAAACAAAGTGGAGAAGTTGTCAAGGTGCTAAGGATAGATGGAGGAGGAGAGTATACATCACATGCATTCTAGGAATTTTGTGTCAAAATGGAATTGAAAATGAGGTAATTGCTCCTTACACACCTCAACACAATGGCCTTGCTGAAAGAAGGAATATAACTATTTTAGACATGACTAGAAGTATGTTAAAAGAGAAGGGATTACGACACAAATTATGGGGAGAGGCTGCATCAATTGTTGTATACATTCTAAATAAATGTCTAACAAAGAAGCTGTCGGAGAAAGTACCAGAGGAGATCTAGAGTGGAAGGAAATCAGCAATAGGGCACTTTAGAACATTTGGTGCTCTATGTTTCAAGTATGAATCGGACCAGAGAAGGAGGAAATTGCAGGACAAAAGTGAAACTATGATGCTAGTAGGATATCATCCAACCGGTGCTTACAAGCTCTATGATCATGTCAAAGACAAGGTAGTAGTCAATAGAGATGTAAGAATCATAAAACAAGAAAACTGGGACTGGAAGCAAAAGGCCAGCAGTGACCAACACTTGAAACAGAATGCTAGCAACCAACACTGGAGCTGGGAGCAGGAGATCAACATCACAAGTTAGCCCATACAAATACCTTTGCAAGTGCAACATGATCATCGGACTAGTGTGAACATAGATGAAGAAATAATAAAGACAAGCAGACCTAAGAGAGTAAGACAAGCTCCAACACATTTAAGAGAATTTGAAGTATACAATGACAGTGAAATTTACAAAAGTGGAGATCTGGTTCATTTTTCCTTATTGCAAATACAGGACCATTAATTGTTGAAGAAGCATAAAATACCTTGGAAGAAAGCAATGATGGAAGATATCAATGTAATTGAGAAGAACCAAACCTGATACTTGACTGACTTACCTCCAAAACAGAAACAAATTGGTGTAAAATGGGTATACAAACTCAAACTGAATATAGATGGAACAATTGCTAAATACAAAGCAAGATTGGTGGCCAAGGGATTCCTACAGAGGGCAGAATTGCTCTAGTGGCCAAAATTGAAACAATTTGACTGGTAATAGCATTGTTATGTGCTAGAGGTTGGATGATGTGTCAGCTTGATGTTAATTCTGCACTTCTGTATAGATTGTTGAAAGAAGAGGTATATGTCTCTCAACCACTAGGATTTGTGATTAAGGGAAATGAGGATAAAATGTTTAGATTAAGGAAAGCTCTTAATGGGTTGAAGTAAGCCCCAAGAGCTTGGAACAAAAGAATTGACTCATTTCTAATTTGCATTGGATTCATCGAGTACACGTTGGAGTATGGAGTTTATGTGAAGCATTTAATACTCAATGGAAGGTCTGCAACGATCCTACTATGCCTATATGTTGATGTTTTGTTGGTAACTGGCAGCATCAACAAGGCGATTGCAAAATTCATAGAAATCATGAAAGATGAGTTTGAAATGACAAATTTGGGCAAACTGAGCTACTTTATGGGCATGGAGTTTACTGAGATAGAAGAAGGATTGCTGATACAACAACAAAAATATGTTGGAGAAATCTTAAGAAGGTTTAATATGGCTGGCTGCAACCCTGTTGTCACACCAATTGAAGTCAATGCAAAGTTGGGAACATAAATTGAAGAAGAACTGGCTGATCCGACTCTTTTCAAACAAGTTGTTGGCTCCCTAAGATACTTGTGCAACACAAGACCTGATATATGCTATAGTGTGGGAGTTATTAGCATATTCATGGAGAATTCCAGGCAATCTCACTGGCTGACAGCTAAGAGAATCATGAGATATGTTCAAGGCACATTGGAACATGGAATCCTATTTGCAACATAATTAAAACAAGAAAATAGAGACTTGGTGGGGTATTCAGATTTAGATTGGTGTGGAGATAAGAATGATAGAAGAAGCACTTCAGGCTATGTGTTCAAGTTCATGAAATCTCCAATAGCATGGAGCTCAAAAAAGCAACCAGTCATAATACTTTCTTCATGCGAGGCTGAATACACTGTTGGCAGCTATGCAGGTTGCCAAACATTATGGTTGGAATGAGTGACAACAAAGTTAAAGTTGGATGTATGCAGGCCAATTCATTGATGATTAACAACATTTCAACAATAAATCTAGCAAAGAATCTTGTGTCTCATGGAATAAGCAAACACATTGAGACAATGTTTCACTTCTTGAAAGATCAAGTTGAAAGATGCAAACTAAAGCTCATCTATTGTCATACTGAAGTTCAGTTGACTGATATCATGACTAAGGCTTTGAGGACAACTAGATTTGAAGAGTTAAGAAGATTGCTAGGTGTAAAATCACTTAGATACTTAAATTAAGGGAAAGTATTAGAAACCAAGAATGTTCTTGGTATTAGAAAGTGTTATAATTCATGTTAAACATTGATTGTATGTAATCACTAAAAAATTAATCACTTGATTAGTTAATTAGTTTGTTTGTAGTTAGTTAGAGTGAATGTGATTAAAGTCATGTATAAATAGCATAACAATTGTAATAAAAACTAAGTCCATTCATTCACATTAATTCATCCTTTTCTGGTTTACTTCCATTGCGAGCAATATTTTAAAACACTAACAACATCACTCTCCAACTTTTATGAAAAAATTATAAAAGGAAACTTTTATTTTCAAAAAAATATCAATGCTCCAACATTTGCTTTTTTTCCTTTTGGATGTGATTTTGATAATATCTTCATTTTTATTATTACAATCTGACAATGCATGTGCACTACTACTACTACTAAATGATTTAATCCCCTAATCATCAGCAATATCACACGTCCACTGAACACCTTCTAGTTAAACTAATTGTTTTAAAGTCTTCTCAACCTTCTAGCTTAGTACGATCAAGCTATTAAGGGCATCAACTACTCTTGGGACAAGTTACAACAATGTTTAAGATAATTTTCTGACAAAGTCTCACACAAGAATGTTTACAGCAATTTCTCTTATAAAGTGTTTTAGGTTTCTCAGTACTTAGAGCGAATATAAGAGTTTTCATGAGTCTGTATATGTGACGACAATAGGTTTCACTCTTGTTGTTTTCTTTTTCTTGCATGTGTTTCTTAGTGACGTTCACAAATCTTTTTAAAAAGAAGCTTTTAGTCCATTAGAGTTTCTGACCATTGCTGCGTTTGTATGAAATTAGCATATGAAATAATAGCTCGTAACAAATCTTTAGAGATCTTGAGTCAATATTAAAAACTTGTCTAAATTTATCTTCCTAATTGATTCAACATATCTTGATAGAAATGGTAAGAAGATTAGAGGATGTCATGCGCTTCTTTAGTTAAAGGATAAGTTTACTATGATGAGGATATGATGTTCGAATGTTGATTTTATCAAAGTGTTGTTCATACAATCGATTTGCCAATTTGTACACCAAGATTATCAAACGCAGAATCATCATAGTGAGCCTGTATTGACGGATTCAGCAGATGCACGTTGAGAGCGTGTTTCTCAAAGTCGGTCACAACATAACGGATTTTCCAAAGCATTGGCTTATTTTTCTTATTTACGTTCTCCAATCACCAAATGATGCATCATAAGATCTTTAAGGTTCATGACAAGGGAACTACACACTTAATTAAAATTATTAGTGCTATAAATTGTTCCCACAAAAAAGAATTTTTATTATCATCAAAATAATTAAGGGTCATTGTTCTTCAACCCACATTGGTTCTAACAATCTCCCCATTTTTTTTTTATGATGGCAAACATCTATTTTTTTGAATAATTTTTCTTTATGATAAAATGATAAATGCAGAGGTGTTCAAAGTAAATCAATAAATTTCCCCATTAATATGAATAGGTTTTCCAAAAAAAGAGTGGAGTATGGTATTATGACAATGAGAGTTTGCTAAAAGATATGAAATTATTCTAAAAAAATTGTCAAAACCCATATACTCCTCTTTTTGCCATCATACAAAAAAAGTTGAATAGAGATGTAAAACACACACAAAAAGATAAAAGAGTTATAACTTAAAGAACAAAAAAAAATATTTGCATTAAAGAGTGAATAGTATAGAATGGAGTGAAAACCAATATGCAAAATGAAATAAAATCAAAGGTAAACTAAAGGTTATGATTGGTCAATCTAGCTAAAATCAGTCCTAATGTATTTAAAATGGATACCTAATTCTTGGATGTCTATTCCATGAACGCCTCAGTTTTAGCTTCCAGTCGATCAAAGTCTTCTTTTTTTACAAACTATGATGGGTCAAAATTAGGTGCATAAGGAATGGCAGAAGGGCCTTTAGAGGTAGAATATGAAAATCCTAAAGCAACAATAGTTGGAACATCCAATGGAGGTAACTCAACTTGTGGGATGACCATAGGAAACTTGAATGGGGCCATGAAAACAACCACTAGTTGTTCCAAATGAGCACAGTAAGAAGGAAAATTATATTCAATTGGTGGACCTTCTATTGTGGCAGTCAATTACTTTCTAGTCTTGTATCCATGAGCTTTCTTAAAATGCAAGAACCAAAGGTAGATGATCTCAACAATATTTTTGAAACCACTAGAGTTATAAGCGGCGAGAAGCATTCCATGCTCCATGTTGCCCCTAATTCAGGTTGTGACAAAAGAAAAAACAATGTCCTGGTGATTTGAGACTTCATCAAGATCCAAACTTTGAGAATTCATATTTCTAATCTTGTTAATTTTAGTAGTGAAAGAGGTAATGAATGAGTCAAGGTTTGGGAATCCAGAAGCAAAATGAAGGAATAAAAGGAACTAGGTCTAGGGGTATGGAAGTATTAGGTTCAAATTGAGGTTGGGTGGAGTTAGAAGCAGGTGATTCATATGAGATGTTTCAAAGACTAAGTCAATTACAACCTGAGTTTCTATCTTAGTTGTTATATGGATAGGTTCCACAAGCATAGACGAGGGAGGGCCATAAAAAAGTGTGGAAAGGGTGAGTGAGGTTTGATTAGGTGTTTGTGGATGGTTAGTGTGGGAATGCGATGGTATTGAGGTAGGAAATTCAATATTAAGAGGATAAGGATTTGATTTATACCTAAGCGTGGTATGACTTTCAACGAGATTTGCCTCAAACATCTCATATGAGATATTTGTATCAGAATCAGAACTAGTGCAAACAGTGAAAGTTTGAGGGGTGGATTTTTCTTTAAGGTGCATAAGGGATAAGAGTAGGAGTCTGGTGTTTAGTGAGGAGTTCAGATGGTGTTGCAGTAGCTTCAGGTTCAATTATTTCATTACCACTACCAAAATCAATAAGAGAATGAATAAGCTCAGTAGAGAGATTTACCTTCTATCTCTTTCTGAAGATAAGGCTAGCTACATCCTTATTGGTGTTTTCATCATCTTCTCCTTCCTTTAGCATATAAGATACCTTAATCGTCGTTTTTCTTTTCTTCTCAAACTCTTGAGGTGTTCTTGGCAGATGAAAGCATACTATAGGCATCTTTTAACAAGAGTGATACATCTTTATATATTCCTAAATGACTTCTTTACTATATTATTCAAAATTAGTGCAATTGAATCTCAATCTAGGAAATGAGTGTCTTGAGTTCCACTAGATTATCCTATGAGCCTTTTAACTTCATTGCTTGGTTTTGTGTTGTTCTTGGCAGCAAATAGTCATATTTTAACGACCTTTAGGATGTTGAACACTAATGCAAGGGAGCATACCAAATGCGCATCTTTAACAGCTCCTCCTACTTCCTCTAAAGCCTTAATGAGGGAGTCTTCATTAGCATAGCTATGACGAGTGTTGAGTAGGAATAGTTTTGATTTTTCCTGATCTAGAGTTGATGATATACCTCATGTGCTGAAGCACCAAGTTTGGAAAAGTTGTGTTGATCTTCTAGGAGATATTCCACATCAATCCCGTACGATCTTTGCTAACATGATCAAAAGAACCACCTTTAGGCACCACACATCCAATTAGAAGAGCACCCTATATCTAGGCTTTAAATGAATTGGCTTGATGTTGACCTTGGGATTAGGGGTGGGAATAGGCCAGGCTTGAGTCTGGCCTACGATTTATTTTTTCGGCCTAAGCCTGGGCTACAGCCTATCAGATGCTTTTTTTTCGGACTGGCCTGACCTTTTAAAAAGCCTGGTCTGGTCTTGAAGCATATTTAAAAGCCTTATTTACATTAAAATATTTAAATGCTCTACTAATACCACATGATACTCTCTACATACCAATATCAATCAAAAAGTAATTTTTCTAACAAAATAATTTTAAAAAAGTCTGAAACAAATATCCTCTAAACCCTAAAAAATAATTTTTGGTTTCAAATAATTGATTTTTTTTTTTTCTGAAACAAATGCACCAATTATTATCTCTTAAACAAATATGGAACGATTGATTGACTAATTAAACAGCTACCGAATATAGAACGATTACTGAATATAGAATCAGTACCGAATATGAAAAGACTACTGAAATATGGAATGATTATTGAGTGATTGTCTAATTGATATAATTTAAAATAGGAAATAATATTATTAACATAATAGTAAAAAAATGTTAATAAATAATAAAACATATATAGGTCGGTCTGTCAGGCCTAATAGGCTTTTTTATAAGCTTGAGCCTGACCTATTTAAATAAATAGGCTTTAAAAACAACATAATCCTAGCCTTTTTATTAAATAGGCCAGACCATAAGTAGGCTAGCCCGTAGGCCCCTGGCGGACGGCCTAACCTATTTCAATCTCTACTTGGGATCTTCAAAGAGCTCGTTGTTGATATTAGAGGACCCAACTCTTGATTCATATTCATTTTCAATTACGATTCCTTCATCAAGTTTGGAAAATTTGTCTTGATGATACAAGATCTCATGTACTGAAGCACCAAATTAGGTAAATTTGGCTTGATCTTCTGGGAGATGTTCCACATCAATCCCTTGTGGTCTTTGTTGACATGATCAATAAAGCCACCTTTAGGCACCACACATCTAATCAGAAGAGCACCCTATATAGGGGCTTTAAATGAATTGGATTGATGTTGACCATAGGATCTTCAAAAAGCTCCTTGTTGATATTAGAGTACCCAAATCTTGATTCATATTCATTTTCAATTACCATGATTTCATCCAGGCATTTGATAATAGCAGAAATGGTTTGTTGGGTAACTTTTATAGGAAGCCCTAAAACCACACTAGAGACTTCCCGATCTTTGTTTTCATCAGCAAACCTCCATAACTCTTTAACTAAAACGTCTAGATAATATGATTAATCTAGGTTAAACTACTCAGTCCATCTAATACCTGCAAAATCTTCAAAGAAGTTAAACCCATTCTCGGTGAGATTTGCAAAATCAATTTGAACTTCATTTAGTGTATCAAGTTGTTCCATATTACATGCCATAGTGGGTGCATGCGAAATGCTACCGAGGATAGAATAAGATGCAAAACTCGAAGCCATAGGAGAATTCAGGATAATTTTAGTGAGGTTATAAGGTTTGAAGAGATATAAAAAATGGGGGAGAAATACATGAGAGTAGTGAGTAACTTGAGCATTGTTGTTTTTGATAAAATGTTTGAGTTTCTAATAGTGAATAACAATAACTACCTTGCATAGGCTAATATGTAAAGACAACATGTATAAAAAATCACAGAACTCACACAATTTTCAAGAAAATTGTTCATATCTGTCATAAATTGAATTTTATGCGATTAGAGGTAGAGGAAAAATTCAATTCATCAGAGGCAGAGTATACATATTTAAACAATATTTATGTTTTACCGGAAGTAGAGACACATAGGGATTTCGACACCTCGTCTTTATAAATTGAATGTTTAATTTTTTCTTTATAAATTTAAATTTGTCTTCAGCAATGGGTTTTGTAAAAAAAATATTTGCCACTGATAATTAGTATCAATAAATTTAATGTTTAAAACACCCTTCTAGACATATTCTCTTATAAAGTGATATTTAATCTCTATATGTTTTGTCATTGAATGTAAAATTGGATTTTTGGTTAAACATATAACATAAGTATTATCGCAGAATACAAGAATATTACTCTCATTAATTTTGAAGTCTTCAAGTTGATGTTTCATCCACAAAAGTTAAGTATTGTAGCTGACTGCTGAAACATATTTTGCTTCAGTTGTAGATCAAGCAATGGTTCCTTGCCTTTTGTTTGACCAAGAGATTAGATTTTCACCAAGGGTACATGTACCACCGGTGTTTTTCCTTTATTGTTTATCCCTAACATTATTAGCATCACATAAACCTACTAACCTAATCAATCCTTATCAAGAGAACATGTGCGATGTATATGTGTAATCATGGACTTGCATTCATCTATATTAAATTTCTTAAGAAGTTCTCTAGGATATTCGTTTTGATGATATTAATATATGTTGTCACATTGTTATAAAATCATGACAGTTGTACTTGAGTTCATATAACAAATTTGTATACTTTTAAAGTCTCTATTTTTGTTTATAGAATTCATTTTACAATAAAATTAATTAAACAACATTTTAATACTTTATTTTAGTTAATTACTTATTATGATTTATTATATAATTTATAAATGTTCCCTAAATCAACATATAAAGTATGTCCTAAATTATTATTTAGTAATTTGTAGTTGTTCACTAATCACAAAATAATGGTTATTAAAAATAAAGCATTTTATATATAAAACATTGATCTAATAAATGATCATGTTAAATTTATTTAAGTTTTGAAGAATATAATATATTTAAGATATGATTTTTCCTAAAAGTAAAGGTCTTAAACAATGTTTTACTAGATAGGTTAAAAATTTCTCAATTTTGTAAGAGTATAGAAAATTGTCGAAGAGAGGGAAATATGATATGTTCATGTTGTTTATGACAATGTAGATGTTTTAAGAGTGAAGATAAAAGAATATTGCATTCATATGAAGTTGGATTGTCTAACTATTGGGTTTGGACTAATCATGGAGAAGAGTCTCCAGTAGTGTCTAGTACTAGTATACGTGTGGAGAATAATGTAGCTCCTTCAAGTAGTATTGACATGTTAGGTGTAGATTATTACATTTCCAAGAAAGAATGTTTTATCTACAAATTGTGTCAAGATTGCAGAGAATGTTTGTATTAATGCAAACTGTAGAAAATATGATGTGGCATTATGAGAATAAAAGAAATTTAGGTGAATTGTGATATTCGTCTGATGATCAGGCATGGAAGCACTTTGATCAAATGCATCTTGATTTTGCGTCACATCCACACTATGCAAGACATGGATTATCCTTATATGGTTTTACACCATATATACAAGCATTATCTACTCCTTATTATTGTTGGTCTGTTATTGTTATTCCATATAATTTTCCTCCTAATATGTGTATATCTCAACCTTACATGTTCTTGGTTATTGTGAATTCGAGTCCTTCTAATCCTACAACTGATATTGATATTTATTTACAACCTTTGATTGACAATTTGAATAGAAAGTGGAGTGGTGTCTTGACATATGATGTTGCTTGAAAACAAAATTTTAAGATGACAACTGCTTTGTCGTGGGCAATTAATTATGTCCCCGCTTATGGGATGTGTGTGTGTAATAATAATAAAATAATCAGTTCTTTTATTTAATATATATTTTATTAACTACGTAATGATAATTAATTAATTAATTAATTAGTTTCACTAAATTATTATACATTAATTTTAACATTATTAATATATTAAATTTTCTTTTTATATAGGAAAGCCTTTAATTAGTCATGAAAGAATGACATGATCAATAAACGACTATTCCTCTTGCTCAGCGAGCTGGTCCATTGGAGCAGAAACAATATAAGACTATAAGTTTTATGAATATTCATGCTAGCAAGTACAAAAGACGTGTGATGGACGTCAGTAGTTTATCATCAACTTTTGTAAATGGCCCATCAGGATATATTTAGACTAATCTTCTTTTACGCATTGATCTTATCCTCCGTTGATAATTGTTGACAATATTGGGCAATTAAAGGAACAATGGATGGTTGGGCAATAAGAAAAAATAGAACAAATGATACAAACTGCTATGGATAAATTAAATGCAGAATGACAATAAAACTTCGCACAACATCAATTTTCATGTCAACAATTTCCTCTACTTCTCACCATCAATTCCTGCCTCGGCAACAATAACAATATCCACCTTCTCAGAACTTGCAACAACAACCACCAATGTTTCACCACGAACAACAATACTCCCAATACTCCCAGCAGCAACAATGGCCTCAAAACTTCCAAGAGCAACAACTACAACCAATATTATAGCAACAACAATCTTTTCATAATTATCAATATGTGTTGTCTCTTTCACAACCACTTCCTCAACCTCTAGCTAACCAAACTCCATACCGAACAAATATGCCAACAACTGGCTTGATCAGATCAGATTTAAATAAGCCTCAACAAGCTGTGGCACCGTTGACTAGTGGTAGTACATTTGACGATGATGTGCAATATCAAGACATGATGTCACCACTTAATACTTTTGAATAACTTTTGTCGTTGGGTAATATTTCACCAAATAATAATGGAGGTAGTGGAGCTAATGTGATGAATTATTATGATGATTAATGTATTCGAATAATTTTTTCAATTTTTATTTTTGGCTTGTACGAATAATTTAATTACAGAGTGTTTTATTTTTTATTTGCATAATTGTTCATGCAGTCCCTTAACTTAATTTCAGATAACACTTCAGTGCTTTATCATTTTTTTTTTCCTTCACGATTTGGTCCTTTATTTAATTTTAAGTAAAAAGTTTGATCTTTTATGTTTTAAAATGTTAATAATGTTTTCCTTTTTTACAAAAATGCATCAAAATTTTCGAACAAAACTCATTAAATTAATTATTATCTTCAATATAATGCGAATTTCATAAATTTTATAAATCAAATCTTCAAATAAACTCATATTTTCATTCTTTATATTTTCAAATTTTGTAATAAAATAAAATAAAGGACCAAATCGGGTAAAAATAGATAAAAAACTAAAGTGTTATTTGAAATTAAGTTATGGGACCGCATGAGAAATTGTGCCCATAATTTATTAGTTTTGGAATGTTGTATTTTTGTTTTTATAGTAATAGTAATTTAATGAATTATTGACTGTTTAATTAGTATTAAAATTATATTTTTGTGTTTATATATATATTAATATTAATTTCGTATATATTAAGAGTATTTTTTTAATAATGTTACTCATTTGTGACGCTGCCAAACTGGCTACAAATGAATTCTTTTTTTGTCTGACACAGACTTTGTAGCGGCCTAACCTCGATAAAATGTTCCGGTTTTGAAGGCTCATTTGATCCATTGTGGTAGCCTTTGCTGCTAGTAAAATGTACCTATATTCAGTGCTCCATTGTGGCAACCTATGCCGCCAGTAAAATGTGGATGCTTTTCTGTCACAAATTTGTGATAGCTTTGTCCCTCACAAACGGAAAACAAAAATCTTGCCATTGTGGCCGTTTTGACCGTCACAAAAGCTTGTGACTGACTTTATTGTGGTTGCCTGGGGCCGCCACCAATGTGGAATTTGTGGTTGCTTTTCCCTTCTTGTGGAGTCTTTCGGCTGCCATAAATTAGGTGTTTTTTTGTAGTGTCTTAAAATCACTTCTTCTCTCATACATGCAACAAAACTAAAGATGAAACATCCCTTTTCATATATTTTATATTGAGTCTAATTCATCCTTACAAAACCGACTTTTAAGGTCGGGGGTGCCACTCTTTATTATAAACTTTTATATAGTGCTCTTAATGTAACTAAGATAACAACATTCCACCTAATAATAACTAACTTCTAACAATCGTAAACCATATCTAACTAAATCTAATTAAATCTAAGTATATCTAACAATCCCGCAAGTTGGAAGTGTGTAATAATATTTTCAAATTGAGAAGAACAATACAATACAGAAAAAAAGAAAATACAATGTAACTATTGAAAGAAAATTACCAAAAAAAGAATACAAGCCATAACGAAATTGGCTAAACAAGAAAATGGACGTAGAAAGTGGTAGCCGGCTAGGTGTATAACTCTCGTCGAAGTCTTCGGCCTATTTTGGGGTAACTTGAAAATCTCCTGGTGTTTCCACAACACTCACTCCATATAGAATCAACAATCTCAATCTTACCATAGGTAGAAGATTAAAGAAAATGATAATTGCTTTATTATCATAGGTAGGAGCACAAAAAATTAAAAAAATGCAACTAGACATATAGTGAAAGATACAATGTTTAACTACCATAGGGTAAAACACATATACAAAAAGCCATTCTAGCTAATCAAGAAAGAAAATTTAAAGAAATATAACAACAAGCACTTGTATTAAATAAGAAACTTCAACCAATATTGAGACAAGCGGATAAAAGAAGAACAACCCACAAGTTATACTTCAAATCATAATTGCAACAACATATTCATCTTTTTACCCAAATAAGATTCAACAAACATAAGAACGAAATCTTGAATCACAAATTTGTGTTCATGCTTAACACCAAATGAGAAGGTACAACCCTTAGAGAAATATATCAATTTTTTAATTTCCGGGTTTGCTGATGATGATCCACAAAAAATGTTCTTATGTCGTGATCTTGAACTTTGGGCGCCATTAATGCCATTGATATTTACCATGACCATCAAACTTCAACATGTCTCCTTAACTACTACTTCATGCTCTACGGTTGAGATGAAAGCAATTATGTGTTGAAATAAGATGAATGTATATGATTGATCAGCCTTTGATAGAGAAAACATCATTGAATGAAAAAGAAGAAAATTAATGGATGTAAAGAAAAAATGGAATGAAGATAATTATCTCAATGATTCCATGCTCTGATCACTACAAGAAAATAGACATATACCTACAGTAACTTATAGTAACAAAATTAAAAATTGTAGGTATAGATAAGCTATACCCACAGATAAACTATTTATTGTTGGTATAGGTGGCTTATACCTTCGGTGACATAAATTTGTCACTAATTGTTATAGTTACACAATTAAATCTGTGGCTATAGACATCAAAATTTTAAAATTAATATTTTGTAAAGCAGCCAAAATCTTAATTATTTGTGAAAATAATTTTGTACAAACTTTTGCTTAATGTAAGCCAAAATAATTGCAATGGAGGCAAAATCCTAATTTTTTTAATGCACCCAATTTCAATGGAGCCAAAATCTTAATTTTTTCAATGGAGGCAAAATAATTTCAATTGAGCCAAAATCCAAATTTTTTAAATGGAGCCAAAAAAAATTAATAGAGCCAAAATATAAATCAGTACCAAATAAACCATTTCTCCTAAAAACACCTAAAACCTAAAACAAGTTGAGATGTTCTTCTCTTTCACCCAATCCAAACCTCAATCTAAATCCCTAACCTGTCAATCTACAACCCCAATCTGTTTCCTTCTCCTTCTCGCCGTCGATCAACCACCTTCTCCCTGTCAATCAACCCCGAGCCCCAATCTGTTGCATTCTCGCGTTCTTTGAATCTCGAGTTGTGACCACTGTTCTTGTTGTCGCTGTAACCATTCTCGCACCACATCCACCGTTCTCGTCGTTGTCGTGACCGTTCTCGCACCACGTTCATCGTTCTCGTCGTCACTATGACCACCGTTCTCACATCACTGGTAAATTTTGAATTTATGTACTGTTAATGTATTTTTGCACAACCTGAACCTGTGACTGGTGTTGCTTTTAATTTTTGTTTTGTTATTTATGTGTTGTTCTTTGTAATTTCTATTTTGTAATGTTTTGTAATTTATGTTTTGTTATTTCTTTGTAATTTTTGTTTTGTTATTTATGTGCTTTGAATCTTTGAAATTTCTGAACCTGTGACTACAATATGGAAGTTTCAATGTACTTGATTTCAATAATAACATGGTTGTGTCAGGGTAGATATTGTTTGTACATACTAGAAAGCTCGAGAAAATTGTAAATTGTTTAGATTGCACAAAAATGTTTAAATTGATATTTTCTATGAATTTGAAGTGCTGGTTTAAGGTGATTTGAACAGAACCTTCATTGAAAAAGGGAAAGGTATTCCATCTGGTGTTGAAATAAATGCTAATAAATCAACTTTTACTGATTGTTTTTATATAGAAACTTACTATATTTCATGAAATATTTTAGATCCAGCGTGTGGATGAATAAGAGCTCAGAAGTTACTCATGAACTTAGATGGTTATCCCATGGACCATCTGAGGTAGTAAGAAGATAGACAGGTTATGCGATTAATGGTTTTAGATTCCACACAACGAAGAGAGAGAGATTTTTGAAAACACAAAATAGTGGAGTTGTTGTAAAGACAAATACCGGGAAAACTGATATACTGCAGTTGGATTATTCTACAAAGTACAAGTTTGTGTTATTTAAATGTGATTGGATTGATATTAATAAAGGTATCAAGAAAGATAAGTTTGGCATGACGCTTGTCAATTTCAAATTTTTAAAACATACTGGGAAAAATATTTGTGATGACCCATTTGTGTTTGCATCACAAGCTAAAAAGGTGTTTTATATATATGATGAGAGAAACAAGGATTGGCTTGTTGTTCTCAATGCAAAAGTTAGGGATATCTATGATATGGGTGATGAGGACTCTAATGAAATTGAAGAAATTCATGGGCTACTAATGGGCGATACAAGTGAAGCTACTCAAAATGTTAATGATTTGGTTAGGCTTGAAGTTGAAGATGATAATGATTTTTTTGAAGTTGTTGATGTTGATAATATGGATGATGATGAAGATGATGAGGAAGGCGAATGAAGTGTGTTCTAGTTGTGCATGATTTTATACATTATGTTTTTCTTATACTTTTAGATTTGTCTATGTTTTTTGAATTTTGTCCAAGTTACTCATTTATAATTTTGTGTTAGAGAAGCAATGGCTCGAAGAAGAAAGTTAAATATTCGACATCGAGCAAGTGATAATGAAGGAATTCAGTCTACTTCTAATAATACAAACTCAACCAATGTAGAAGGAAGTAATGTTGCAGAAACTCGTTCTAGTCCTTGTCATGCAGAAGGTGTCATACATGAGTCTGTAGAATCTCACTCAATTCCCTCTGATATAGAAGTTGAAGAAGAACAAATTGAAAAAGGTATTAATTATATATTTTTTTTGTTTTAAAGTTTTATTTATATTGTTTTTATTATGACTTATATGCACACATAGTTTTATTGTCCTTTTGTTTTTTTTTTTTTTTTTTTTGTTTGTAGAAGTAGAGCCTAAACGGGCTAGAGGTCCTACAAAAATGTTAGATGTATGAGAAATGGAAGATGATGATTTAATGATCGTTAATTTGGACAAATATGGTCGACCCATTGGTGAGGAATGGACAACAACTCTAACTCGTTTCATTGGTAGCGTAGCTAGAAGGCATCAATATGCTCCTATCGACTACAAGTCATGGAAACTCATGCCAAATGATTACAAAGAAGAAATGTTGAAATTAATAGAGGTATTATGATTATTCATTTAACTAATATAACATATTTTTTTAAGAAGTCAATTGAGATGTACAATTAACATGTCTTATTAAAATTAACATGTTTTGTTGTTTTTGTGCTCTAACATGTTTGATGTACAATGATGATGTTAGGAATATTTGATGGATTAACAATTTATAATCATACTTATAGTTTAAGAATATAGATGTTTATCACACTCAAACTACATCATAACATGATGATAACTGTAAGAATACATTTAACTAATATAACATGTTTCTTTAACATCTCTTATTGGGTAGAGTAAATTTGAGTTTGTTCCTCCAATAAATGACTTAACAAGTGAAATGTTAAAATCTGAGCTGAATGAGAAATGGAGGCAATGGAAGGGTGATCTAAAGTCAAGGGCATATGACTCTACTAAAAAAGAAGAAGAAGTTGCATCTCTTGTACCAGATGATAGGGTTGACCCAAATCAATATCTTGGTTTGGTTCGTCATTGGTTTTCTAATGAAGGACAAGTAAGTCGTATATAATATGAGTAATATATTAAAGAGTTTATTATTTAGACTAATATTTTATATCAATTGCAGAAAATAAGTAAAATTAATAGGTAAAATCGTGCTAAGTTTGAAGATGTTCATTGTATGGGTTCAAAAAGTCTCCCAAAGTTTATTGATGAGAAGGTTTATTTCTATTTCTATTTCTATTTTTATGGCTTCAATTTAAATAAAAAATGAAATGCATTTAACTTATTTGTTTGGTTGTAGATAAAAAAGGGCAAAGGAGTGTTGCCTGGACGTAAAGAGATTTACATTGATACCCACACTCGTAAAGATGGAACAATTGTCAATGAAAAGGCTGCAAGATTGATTGTAAATTTTGATAATAATTAAACGGTACCAATATATAAAATGTGTATAAATTAAGTTTAACATTTCAAATGTATGACGATTGTATTGGGTTTTTACTTGACCTTTTAGGAGATTTTGTACTTGTTAGCCTATATGCAGTGTTGAAGTTTTTTAATTAGATCTTATTGTAGTACTACATGCTTTGAATGTCAATTTCAATTTGGTATTTTCAATCGTTAATAATTTTTATTTTATTTTTTAGGAAGAACTAAAAAAACATAGTAATGAGGCTGTAACTTCTTAATCAACCCAAGACACACAAGGTTCTATGTCTTGGAATGATGATATATTTTATCAAATACAAGGACCTGATAAAAATGGACGTGTGCGATGTATGGGCAAGATTCCTCATTCTAAAAAATCGAAGTTGTGCATCTGAAAATGAAGAGTTGCGCGAAAGAGTTAAGAATATTGAAAACTTGTTAGTAAATGTGATGACTTTAATTCAAAATCGATTTTTTGGAGAAGATGTTAATGATATAATACAAGCTATAAGACAGATATATCATAAGTTATTAATCTTATCCAACTAACTTCATAAGTTCCATAATTGTATTTTTCATAAGTAATATTTTCTATTTTTTGTGATAGGTTCCTGATGCTACTAGTGCTCAAAACCATTTGAATTCACTTAGTCCAAACAACAACGAAAATAATGAAAATGGTAATTAGATAGTATTAGTTAATTTTAATTAAAATCATTAACATTTTCTCTATTTTATTAGTAATATTTTTATGTGGAATCGTGTATTTATTCATTTGTTATTTTATTGATTGTAGGTGAAGATTAAAAGCTAATTTGTTGTTGAAGATGGAATATTGGCAATTTAGTGGACTCTATTTCTTAATATTTTTTGAGATTGTTATGTATGACACAAGATGTCTATTTTAAATGTCTATTTTTTGAGGTTAAGGGTTTTGTTTTATCGTTGTAAGACTTTTATATTAATTTTTAATATATACAATGAACACCTTTTATTTTATTTTGAGTCTTAGATATATATATTTCATTGTATATTTATATTTGGTTAATTTTATAAAATAAATTTTAAATTATTATATAATTTTTGTTGATAACAAAAAATTAATATTTATAATAAATTAATTATTCTTAAAAGCTATACCAACAGAAAAAAGTTGTCACTTAAATGTATAGCAACAGAATCAAAACCGTATGTATAATTTTTATAAATTATGGCTAAAGTATATACCAACAATGAAATATCCGTAGGTAAAATCAAATGTTTACCGCAACGGAAAAAATTCTGTCACTATACCCTATAGCCACGGTGAAAATCCGTAGGTATTGGACAATTATATACCACAAAAAAAAATCCCGTCGGTATAGGTAATTTTAGATATCCCTACGGTTTTTATACGTTTATCTATAAATTTTCACTTTCACTAAACATAAAATTTCTTGTAGTGGATATATTGAGAATAGATTGGAATGAAGATATCCTTATCAAACGAGCTCACTTGTTAGTTGAGTAGTGTCACTTTTTATAAGCAACTCTATCTCTTATCTATGTGAGATTTGAATTTTTTCCAATACAATACACCCCACACCTAATATTATTGGGATTGATGCGTATATAAATGGTGGATGATCCGATCAAATAAGTTTTAAAACAATCTTAAATTTTATATTAAATGTAACTCATTTTTACTAAATTAATTTTTAATTTTTTATAAACTATTATAGAGTAATATATCTTGAATTGACTTTTTGCCGATAATATTTCCTCTCGCAAATAAAAAGCGCTTGAAAGTGGGGTTTCCTTAGCGGAGGTTTTTAAAAAACCGCCCAAATTGAAAATTTCGCATTGCAGTTCAGAAACAGTGGAGGTTAACACCCATAAATTTTGTTTAACTCAAGGTGTTCCCAAACCTCCTCAATTAGACATATAAATAAAAACCCCCTCAAATTTAGCCAAATTGGCCCTTTATCACTTTGGTGTTCTTTTCCCTTCACAATTTCGTTTTCCCCTTTCCTATTCTTCTTTCTTACATTCTCAATTTGTTTTTTCTTTGACTTCCCCCTCAACTTCCAATTTGTGAGTTAGGGTTATTCTTCAACTTCAAAAAACGGGTTCTTCTACTTCAATTGTAGGAGATTTTTTTGTCTGAATTTTCTTAGGGTTTTTCTCTCTTCTCTATCAACCAGTCGATTTCTCTCTCTGCTCAATGGTTCTTGTCAGCCTCCTCTCGGTTCTTCCTCTCAAGTTCATAACTCTATATCTCTCTATTGATTTTCTACATGATAATATGGGGCTTTCTTTCATGAATTGCATACTATCTTGTTTAACTCATCCCACTATGTTACTCATGCATATGGCTTGTTATTGACTTATATTTGATTGATTACTTTTTGTTGCACTAACACCACAGAGCTTTGTTACTCATGGATCCTTTTTATTTCTAAATATCCTATCACATAAATAAAGATAATTGATTGTATGATGAGTTTCCTTCAGTTTGTTGATTATCTAATTAGTTAGTTTGTGTAAATTAACAAAACTATTGTCTCTTGTAGTCTTAACAAGTTGTTTGACATAGGCTTTTTGTAATATTTTTTTATGTAGTTTTTGTTTTTTGTTTAATTCAATGAAGACTAAGTCATTCTCCGCCTTGGTAGCAATATCCTTAGGATGTAATTTATAAAACTTTTAATATATTTTCAAACTTCAAAATAAATTGCACAAGAACTTGATAATTATGTAGTCAATAGCATGTAGCTTATAATTTATTACTCTTATATCTTGGTTTTATTTTAATTCCGATGTCCTGATTTTATTTTATTCCCAGTTTTATTTTACGACTATATTAAAATTACTGCATAACAATATGACAGACGGGAAGAGTAAGATCTACATATCTAAATTATGGTCTGAATTATCTTAACATATATATGAAATATAAAATTGTATATCACTCAATATAAGAAATTGTATGTAACATATTGTAGATAACCATGAATTTGTTAACTATCCTTCTAAATCATTTAGTTATAACTTTTTGTTTATTTTTTTATTTTATATTTAGTTTGCACATCACCCGTTCACATTATAATATAATTTGTGATCATTGTTACAGTATTAATTGATTGTGATGATTGTTTTTATAACAGTTTCAACCAAATTTTAAGAGTTTATATATGTAACTGTATCGTATATATACAGCATAGTTGATCCCGTGATATGTGAATGGAAGAGGGTTTTAAATGTGTATTTTTATTAAAATTTAGGAGTTTAAATGGGTATTCTTATTTACAATTCGCTTACATACCTTCTTATCTTGTTATTCACCTCCTCTTCTGTTATTGTTGTCTTTTAATAATTTGAAGATAAGTGACTTCGTGTAGTGGAAGAGTGTTAAATAATTTTTTATTATATTTTAATTTCAAAATATACTTTTCTTACTTTATTAATTTTTTTATTTAAAAAAAGTGATGTTACATAAATTATAAATTATTTTTATAATAAAAATAGTAAATAGATAATACATGCTAACTCATAAACTCATATTTATACATAAATGTAATAGGAATTAAAACCACTTTCAATTTCTAACATATATAAGATTCATTTTTACATAATTTTAATATTCATATTTAATACATGAAAAATGAAAGCGAATGAATTTTTATGATCCCTATCAAATTAAGTAATTGTAAAAATCAATCTTTTAACATATATAAGAAGAATTGAATGAATTAAAAGTTACAGAAAAATAAACTATTGAAAATGATATTTGTTTTCAAAGTGATTTTAAATGAATATTTCATTAGACGTGGTGGTCCTCAACTCAGCACGACAAAGAGAGATGACTATAAAAGGCCCTATGATTAGTCAACTTTTATTGCATAAACTATGCTACAATAGCATTATTTTTTAAGGAACGGTTGAGAAAAATCAGAGATAATTAGTGATAACTATCTTAATAATGTGGAATATTGTTTCCCCCACTTGTGCAGATAAATGGTCAAACAGAAAATACAATTTCACATAGCAAAAATAATTGGCAGAAAATTAAATATGAGACAAACACAATTTTTAACGTGGAAAACTTTGAGAGAATAAAAACCACGGGACCTAGTCCAGTAATTACTTCCACTATAATAATTAATTGGTACACCAGAGTCTTCCTAATAACAATAGGGAACATCAATCAACAATAACAACCTTCCACTAAATTGGGTATGCCAAAGTAACTTTTAGAGAAGATAAAACTACTCAAACTATATATTAAAGTTACAAACTCAATGGTAGGAATAACATACTAAATTTGTAGATCAAATGGAGAGCAAGTTTGCTACACACCTGTTACCACCACCGGAACCAAACTCTTATTTTTCTTCTCTGACAACCGTTCTCGTTATTCATCACATCTAAAATAGGGATTTCAAACCCCTTTTATTTCTTTCACATGGACCTAGCCCAATAATACTTTTTTTTTTCTTTCTTTTTTTTCAATAGTAATAACACTAATAATAATACTAATACTAATAAAACTAGTGGGTTCCACTTGGGGAGTGAGCACAGCAAAATAATCCCCCCCCTCATGACTCAAGTAGGAAGGTACTGCTCAACCATGACAACTTTCTTTCTACAACATATCATTTTCGACATAGGTAAGGTTTTCGTCATCATATCTGAACCATTCTAATCGATATGAATCTTTTCAATTAAAAGTGACTTTGTTTCCAGTGCATCTCGTATCCAATGATACTGCACTTCAATATGCTTCGACTTTGCATGAAAAGTTGGATTCTTGCTGAGATGGATCGCACTCTGACTGTCACAGAATAACACAAACTTGTCTTGCTTGATGCCTAACTCATGTAGGAATTTCTTCGTCCACTAGAGTTCTTTTGAAGCTTCAGTTGCTGCAATGAACTCAACTTCAGTAGTGGATAAAGCAACACACTTTTGTAGTCTTGATTGCCAAGACACAGCTCCCCCTGCAAATGTCATCATATAACCAGAAGTAGTTTTTCTAGAATCAAGATCACCTGTCATATTTGCATCTGTGTAGCCGTCCAACACAGATTCACCACCTCAACAGCATAAAAACACTTTGGAAGTGCCTCTAAGGTATCTGAGAATCCACTTCACTGCTTGCCAATGATCTTTGCCAGGAATAGAGAGAAACCGACTAACAACTCCAACTGCATGAGCAATATCTGGCCTCGTGCATACCATATCATATATCAAACTACCAATTGCGGATGCATAAGGAACCTTCTTCACCTTTCTTTGTCTTTCTCACTTGTAGGACATTTATCAAAATTCAATTTAAAATGACTAGCAAGTGGAGTACTAACAGGTTTGCAATTGCTCATGTTAAACCTCTCTAACACCTTCTCAATATAACTGTGTTGAGACAACCACAATTTATTATTCTTTTTGTCACGAGTGATTCTGATACCCAGAATTTTCTTTGTCGGACCCATGTCTTTCATTGCAAAAGACTTGTTCAAATCTTTCTTTAAGGATTGAATCTTCTTAGTGTCATGACCAACAATCAACATGTCATCCACATATAATAAGAGAATAATATAATCACCATCAGAGAATTTCTTCATAAACACACAATGGTCAGAAGTAGTTTTACCATACCCATGTTTCTCCATGAAAGAATCAAATTTCTTGTACCATTGTCGAGGCGCTTATTTGAGCCCATACAAGCTTTTCTTCAATTTACACACAATTTGATCTGTACCTTTGACTTCGAAACCATCTGGTTGCTCCATATAGATCTCTTCCTCAAAATCACCATGAAGGAATGCAGTTTTCACATCAAATTATTCAAATTTTAGGTTCAAACTAGCTGCTAACCCAAGCACAACTCAGATAGAGGATATCTTCACCACAGGTGAAAAAATTTCATCAACGTCAACACCTTTTCTCTGATTAAAACCTTTCACAACCAATCTTGTTTTGTATCTTGGTTGAGAACAATTCTCTTCTGCCTTTATCTTGTATACCTATTTGTTCATGAGTGTTTTTCTACCATTAGGCAACTTTACCAAATCAAATGTGTGATTCTCATGCAAGGAATTCATCTCTTCTTGCATGGCCTTTAACCACTTTTCTCTATCAACATTTGTAATAGCTTCTTGATAATACTATGGTTCTCCACTATCAGTGATCATCACATACTCATGTGGAGGATATCTTTGAGAAGGTTGACGTTCTCTAGTAGATCTTCTCAACTCAAACTTGACTGGTGGCTCAACTAGAACCTGCTCATCATGGTGAGGTACATGATCATCAATTACATTCTCATCATCTACCTATATATCTCCCCCATCAACAAAGGTTTATGCAGGGGGCTTAAGCGCAACATCAATGTAACTTCTGGAATTTGGTTTCTGTTTTTCAGCTTTATCAAAATCTTCAATAGTCTGGTCTTCAAGAAATATCACATCTCAGCTTCTAATAATTTTCTTGTCAACCGAATCTCACAATCTATAACTAAATTCTTCATCACCATAACCGACGAATATACACTGTTTTGATTTACTATCAAGCTTGGACCTCTCATCTCTTGGAACGTGAACAAAACATCTACAACCAAAAAATCTCAAATGACGGTAAAAGACATCTTTCCTTGTCCACACTCTATTTGAAAGATCACCATCAAGTGGAATCGAAGGAGAAAGATTGATCAAGTTCACTACAGTTTTCATTGCTTCACCCCAAAAAGATTTCGATAATTTTGCATGAGAGAGCATACATCTGATTCTGTCATTAATCGTACGATTCAGTCTTTCTACAACACCATTATGTTGAGGTGACTTTGGAACAGTTTTCTAAAACTTTGATTCCATGTTCTCTACAATACTCCTCAAATGGACCTCTGTATTCACCACCGTTATCTGATCGAACACATTTCAATTTCCCTTTTCTCTTTCAACACTTACATGAAAATGTTTGAAGACTCCAAATACCTGGTCTTTAGATTTTAAAGTAAAGGTCAACACTTTTCTAGAGTGGTCGTCAATAAAAGTAACAAAATATGATGCACCACCAAGAGATTTACTATCCATCATACAAACATCAGTATGAACTAAATCAAGAATATTTTGCCTCATATGAGGACCAGTATTGTGGAAAGAAACTCTATGTTGTTTTCCAGCAAAACAATATGTGCAAGTTTTTAGAGACGTACCTTTCACATGAAGAAAGTTTTTCTTCGCAAGTGTGTTGAGTCCGTTCTCACTCAAGTTATCGAGGCGCATATGCCATAAATCAGAAGATGCATCTTCAATTGCATTCACTTCTTCCTTACATAACTTCGTAGGCATCCTATAGAGAGAAGTGGAACTTTGCTCCTTTGCAACCACTAGGGACCCTTTGGTGATTTTACATATACCACCATCACCAAAGTGAGTGTGATAACCATCAATATCCAAAGCTTTCACCGAAATCAAATTTAGACAAATATTAGGTACATGTCTAACATTCTTCAATTGAAGCTTGCAACTAATCCCAATTTCATCCCAAACATCTCTCATACCGATAATTTTACATACTCATTCATCTCCCATTTTTACCATGCCAAAATCACCAGCACTGTAAGATGAGAAGAAATCACGTCTAGGAGTAACATGATATGAGGCACCCGAATCAATAATCCAACTTGAATCATGACATGCAAGGCTTAAGGAATTATCATCACAAACAATGTAGACATTATTAACAGATACAACTGTTGTTTCTTTATCGTTTTTCTTATCTTTGTCTTCATCTTTTTCCCTTGATTGATCTCTCTTAAGGAA
>NC_021162.2:18132289-18154498 GCF_000331145.2 Cicer arietinum | reverse complement strand
TGACTTTGAGGAAGAACCAATCAAACCACGTTCCTTTCTTCGAGCTTCTTCATTCAACATGCTCTCTTTAACTGTTAACATTTTCAACTTTCCACTTGGAGCTGAATTGGTCAACGTCACAACAAACACTTCTCAATTATCATGCAAGGAACTCAAAAATAATAACTCTTGCAACTCATCATCTAATTTAATTTCTGCAGTTGTCAACTGATTCACTGTATTCTGAAAAATACTCATATGCTCTGCCATTGAATTCCCATCTTTGTATTTCATATTCACCAACTTCTGAATCAATAATATTTTATTTTGCACATTTTTTCGTTCATACAACTCTTTTAATTTTTCCCACATCTTAGTAGCATTTATTTCAATTTCAACATGTGGATATACACTAAGATCCAACCATTGTCTGATCAACGCCACTGCCTTTCTATTCATCTTCTTCCAGTTAGCGTCAGATTTATATGCGGGTTTAGCAGTGTTACCCTCAATAAGATCATACAAATCTTTAGTGTATAACATGTCTTCCATGAGAGTCTTCCAAAGTTTGTAATTAGAAGAGTTGAATTTAACCATATTGGGACCTTTATTTTCCTCCTCCATTTAAATGCACAAATCGAATCAACCGAGCTCTAGATACCACTTTGTTGGGAAAAACCAGAGATAATTAGCGATAACTATCTCAATAAAGTGGAATATTTTTCCCCCACCTGTGCAGATAAATGGCCAAATAGAAAATACAATTCCACAAAGCAAAAATAATTGGCAGAAAATTAAATATGAGACAAACACAATTTTTAACGTGGAAAACTTTCCTCAAATTGAGAGAATAAAAACCACGGGACCTAGTCCAGTAAAAACTTCCACTATAATAATTAATGGGTACACCAGAGTATTCCTAATAACAATAGGGAACATCAATCAACAATAACAACCTTATAACAATCTTCCACTAAAGTGGGTATGCCAAAGTAACTATCAGAGAAGATAAAACTACTCAAACTATATATTAAAGCAACAAACTCAGTAGTAGGAATAACATACTAAATTTGTAGATCAAACAGAGAGCAAGTTTGCTACACACCTGTTAGCACCACCGGAACCAAACCCTTATTTTTCTTCTTTGACAACCGTTCTCTTTCTTCATCACATCTAAAATAGGGATTTCAAATCCCTTTTATTTCCTTCACATGGGCCTAGCCTTATAATACCTTCTTTTTTCTTCTTTTCTTTCTTTTATTTCTATAATAATATTACTAATACTAATAAAACTAGTGGGTTTCACTTGGGGAGTGAGTCCACCCATATATACAACATAGTTGATCCCGTGATATGTATGTGAAAGGAAGAGGGTTTTAAATGTGTATTTTTATTACAATTTATAATATTCTATTAAACATCTGTATTTTTATTTACAATTCGCTTACATACCTTGTTATCTTATTATTCACCTCCTCTTCTGTTATTGATGTCTTTTAATAATTTGAAGATAAGTGACTTTGCATAGTGGAAGAATGTTAAATAGTTTTTTATTAAATTTTAATTTTAAAATACACTTTTTTTACTTTATTAATTTTTTTATTTAAAAAAAGTGATATTACGTAAATTATAAATTATTTTTATAATAAATAGTAAATAGATAATACATGCTAACTCACAAACTCATATTTATACATAAATGTAATAGGAATTAAAACCACTTTCAATTTCTAACATATATAAGACTCATTTTTACATAATTTTAAAATTCATATTTAATACATGAAAAATGAAAGCAAATGAATTTTTATGCTCCCTATCGAATTAAGTAATTGTAAAAATCAATCTTTTAGCATATGTAAGAAGAATTGATTGAATTAAAAGTTATAGAAAACATAAACTATTGAATATGATATTTGTTTTCAAAGTGATTTGATATGGAAATTTCATTAGACGTGTTAGCTTTCAATAAGTAGTGGTTAAGGGTGGTCCTCAACTCAGCACGATAGGGAGAGATGACTATAGAATGTTGTATGATTGGTAAACTTTTATTGCATTAAACTATGCTACAATAGCATTTTTTTAAGGAACTTGTTAAATGAAATTAAAAGTGATCGTTAGTTATGAATTTTAGAATATAGTTAGAAGTAGTTAAGAAGGTTAGAATTTTGTTTTTACAGTTAGTGCTCAAATTGATATAAATTCGTAAAACAGAGAACATTCTCCAGATGTAATTGATCAATCTATTTTATGAACTTTCTGTTTTCTTCTCTCTTCTTCTCAATTTCAACCCCTCTCAATTATACAACCTATTCTAACAATTGACATCAAGAGCTTGAGTTCTAAACCTTGAGAAAAACGAGTTCAAGTGTGAGGAAATAAAAAATTGGGAAACACAAGTGTGAGTGAAAGGAAAAAGACATGAATGGAGGAAGATTTTCATCGAATTTGCCAATCCTTGATGGGAAGAATTGGGAGAGGTGGTCTTCATCAATGAGGTCGTTTTTGGGAGCTCAATAAGTGTTTGAGATTGCTCTTGATGACTATGAACAACTTGGTGTGAATCCAATAGTAAAGACAACAAACAACTTTCAAAGATTGCAAGAAAAGATATTGCAAGGCAAAGTTTTACATCCATCAAAGTGTGTATTCAAAAAACTTTGAGAGGATTTCAAAGACATCTATATTAAAGAAGGCATGGGAAATCTTGGTTAAGTACTATACTTGGTGTGAATCCAACAATAAAGATAACAAACAACTTTCAAAGATTGCAAGAAAAGAGATTGCAAGGTAAAGTTTTACATCCATCAAAGTGTGTATTCAAAAAACTTTGAGAGGATTTCAAAGACAACTATATTAAAGAAGGCATGGGAAATCTTGGTTAAGTACTATACAGGTGGGGAAAAGGCCAAGAAAGTGAAACTCCAAATGCTAAGAAGGCAATACGAACTATTGCAGATGGAAGAAGATGAAGTTGTGGCATATTACTTCGATCGTGTGTAGGTTGTTGTTAATAAGATGAGAACAAATGGTGAATCAGTAACTAAAGTGGTGGTTATTGAAAAGATTCTTATGACTTTAACACAAAAGTATGATCATATTGTGGGGGCTATTAAAAAATTATATGATCTTGATAAGATGAAGGTGGAGGATTTGCAAGGCTCTCTTGAAGATCATGAACTGAGAGTAAGAGAAAGGTGTGCAGCAACCTCAGCATCTCAAGTGCAAACCTTGCGCGGCAAAGTTAGCAAGAAGACCAGCCAAGGTGATGTGAAACACAAGATAGACAAGGGTAAATTCAAGTGGTACAAGAAGTATGATTTTGATGAAGAGGCTGATGATTCTGATGAAGGGGATGAAAATTCAAGAAACCAAAACAGATGTGATAACAACAAGAATTCGAATGGTAAAAAGAAATTCAACAAGAAAGGGATCTAATGTTATAATTGTCAAAAATTGGAGCATTTTTCAAATGAATGCAGATACAAGAAGATACAAAGAGAGGATGATGAAGCTCAAATGGCAACTAATGATTCAGATTCAGATGATGTGTTATAATGGCTACCACAAATGAAGAACATTCTTCGTCCCAGTTCTGGTTTCTCGATACTGGTTATTCTAATCATATGATTGGACATAAGGAGTGGTTTGTGAGTCTTAATGAAAGAATAAAAAAGGAAATCAGATTTGCAGATAATAGCAAAGTAACTGCAGAAGGAGTAGGAAAGGTTATGATTCGAAGGAAAGATGGAAAGCAATAGTTCATATGTGATATGTTGTATGTGCCAAGAATGAAGAACAATCTGCTAAGCCTTGGACAACTACTTCAAAAGGGATATTCAATGAAGATGGAACATGGACAAATAAAGATGTTTGATAGTGCAAAGAGGTTTGTATTGAAGACACCACTATCCAAAAATACAACCTTCAAAACAACACTACCAACCAGATCTTCAAGAATGATGGAGGTTGTAGGATTGGATGAGATTTTGAATCCAATGGAAGGTGATGTTGGTACCCCAGTTGTTCAATCTTGTTTGACATGTAGAACTACAACTCAAAGGAAAACAATCAATCATGGAGAAAAAGCATGAGTTGATGTAGGAGATGTTGAGCAAGTAAACAAAAATGCTAATATTCCAGTCACTCCTGTTTTTGTGCCAAGTAGCAAGAGAAGGGTATCTACAGTTTCTACTCGCATAAATAAGGAAGTGATTGGGCTGGATGACGATAGTGATGATTGTAAGAGTGAGGTCAAAGAGAAACCAATGGATGTGGCTAAAACTCATGTTGTAGCTTCTAGAAGTAGGGCAAGAGCTGTTGGTCGTTTGGTTTGCAACAAGACTAATTTGCAAGTGCTGGATGGATTGTTGGAAGAGGACATGAAGTTAGTGGCGAAGATGAAATCTGAAGCATTGAAAACTGAAGTTGGTCAAGGTGGCGAGGGAAAAAAACTAATGTGTTGTTGACCATGAGTGCCTTGACTGAAAAAGGTGTGATTGTGGTGAATAATGCAGCTTGTGAGAGATTGCTGATTCAGATGGTGGAGATAAAGATGAAATCTAAGAAATCAATGATTGTTTTCATGTTGCAACTCCAAAACCACGTGACTAGAAGGAAAGGCCTATGTGTATTCCCCCAACAGTTTTGGAAGCTAAAGTTAAGCAAGCAGCTACTAAGAAGAAGAAGAGAAAAATTGATAAGGATATTGAGGAAGAAAATGAAGGGGCAGATGTATACTCCATGAACTTGAGAAAACATTATATCTTAGCCGATGATGAACGAAAGAAGATATAATGCCCGATATTTTGGATGGCCATAATGTGTATGATTTTATTGATCCTGATATTCTACATAGGGTTGAAAAGTTGGAAAGAGATGAAGGGTTAAGGCAAGTAGAAGTGTTGAATATCTTTGAAGTGAAAGGGAGTAAATCTAAGAGACCTGATGTGAAAATAGTTGGTTGTAAGGTTGCTAATGGTTTTGTGAACAAATCAGCAAAACACATAAAAATGTGCTATCAGTGTGGTGAAGTAGGACATTTTGCTCGAGAATGAGCAAGACATCCAAGTGTTAATGGAAGGAGCAAACATATAGAAACAAGGTTTCACTTCTTAAGAGATCAAGTGATGGAAGGAAAAATGAAACTAGAGCACTGCAGTACCAATGATCAAAATGCAAACATCCTAACTAAAAACTTGAAGAGGGTAAAGTTCAAATAGATAAAGAACAATCTTGTATTAATGTCAATTGAATCACTTTGAATTAGGGACAGGTTAAATAAAATTAAAAGTGATTTCTAGTTAGTTAGGAATGCCATAATATAGTTAGAAGTAGTAGTTAAGAATGTTAGAATTCTGTTTTGACAGTTAGTGCTCAAACTAATATAAATTTGTTAAACCGAGAACATTATCTAGATTCAGTTGATCAATCTTTGTTTTCTGAACTTTTGTTTTCTTTTCTTTTTTTCTCAATTTCAATTCCTCTCAATACAACTTGCTCTAACAGAACTGTTATTAAAGATTAAGTAATCTTTAATAGTTAGGTGTTTGAAAGTGATTTCAGCTCTGTTAAAAATAAAATAAAAATCGCCACAAAAAGTTATTTTTGAATAATAAAATTTGAATAATAATATTGGAGAAAAGTTACATTTTTATTGTTAAAAATGGAAGAGTATATGTAAATATTTTTTTGTTTAAATAAATAGCTTTAGTTCTAAAATCTTAAATATTTTAATTTTAAAAAGAAAGATGGCTTTTACGTGGATTGTAAGCCACTCTCATTTACACTTTCAAAAGATAAGAGTGAGAGAAAGGTATATCAAATGTAGTCAATACACACTTCCATCTTTTAAACAAGTTTCAAATTTACAATCTTAACTTTTTAGCAACATTTATAGGAAGAAAATAAAAGGGGTAATTGAATAACAACATAAAAAATTCAGCACAATTAATAAAACAAAAAATAATTTAGTATTTATACTAAAAAGTGTTTTATAAGTTGATTTTTTTACAGGAATTTATAACAGGAAGCGGTGTTATTTAGACATCGCTATTGTCTAAAAAAGCATTGTTATATCTTATTTTCTAAGTTTTTGATCTTTGGTCCTTTAACCTTACTTTTATCTCAAAACTTCGATTCTTTTAGAAAATCAAGATATAATTAATGATGTTTTTCCTTTTATACTCTTAAAAATCCAAAAATATGCATTAAATAAATTTTATTTTTATTTAATGAATAAAGGATTACAAATACTAAATCAATATAAATTTATTAATTTTTAATATGTGTGTCTAAGTCTAAACGATGTATATACTTTTAATAGCGCTGAGATAAATAACGCTTGAGAGTGCTTTCTAATACTTAAAAAAACATTGTGCAAGACTTTTCTCGGTACTACTAGAAATTAGTGTTTTACCTGCGGATTTTCCTGCGGAATAAAGCTAAAAATCCGCAGGAATACACATTACCTGCGGATTTATTGGCAGAACTATTTCCCCACGTAAAACCTTCGTGGATAACTGTTTCCTGAGGATTTCTGAATCCGCAGGTAACGTACATGCGGATAAATCCGCAGGAAAACTAAACACATTCCGCAGCATATGTTTTATAAACTTAAGGTATTTGCTTATGAATATTCATGTAGAACAAATCTGCAGTACCATTTCTACGAATGTTTTCCAAGGGTATTTCCGCAGGAAATGTCACATGTAGTTGATAATATGTTTCGCATGAAAATCCAAAGGTAAATCCGTAGTAACGTTTCTAATGTATATTTTTGATTTGTACTGGTTTTTTTTTTTCTTCTGAATTTCGATTTATATGAAAATTACACATAATTATAAATACATTTTTTAAATATTTAATATTAGTCTTTAGTTGGAATACTATTACAATACTCTGAAACAAAATTTATATCGAATTCACAAATCATACTAAATATTAATTAAAGCATGAACTTCTTAGGAAAACAAAGTCTTAACATTAAAATTTTAATTATAATGTATAAACCAAAGGCTTTACTTTATAGAAAATATGAGTATAATATATACACACATTGTACATGATCATATAAACTAAAATATTTCAAAAACGGGTAAACAATATATATCCCTTTATCTCCTTAAATGTTTGGCAAGAGGGACAACGGGTGTAGTAGGATTGACAATCTTCTTTCTTTTCTTTTGCTCTAGTTGCTTACCAAGAACAGAACTCCATGCAACAACCTGATGCATAAAACATGAAGGCGAAAGTGCTCAGTCAAAAAGTTGCTCATAGTTATACATGACCAAAGTAAAGTTTATTAGGCAAATCCAGTGTCCTATCATTTCACTTCTTCTATATCATCAAACCATAATTTGAGATTGATTCAACGAAACAATAATCTGAGATAGAGAAATTCAAGCTTCATAAAAGAAACTGACATCTTTTTAAAATATTTGCAAGACCAAGTGCTAGCACATTGATATTCACAATTAGCCAGAGGAAATACCTTATATATAAAAGCATTTCTCCATGCTCAATCCGTTCACTTTCTGGAGGATAATCTTTAATGCCCCTTCATATGCTTCCAGAATTTCAATAGCTTTTGATGCTCTGTTTCGTATTTGAAGTTCAGTACAACAAACAGCCACAATAATTTTTTTAAGTAAGGACAATGAAACTGTCATCATTATAAGTTCACTATCCAAAACAGCCTATAGAAACAGAGTGGTGCGTACCAAATAATGTTGTGGACATTATGTGCCTGGATAACCAACAAACAGTGTTGACTGAGAAAGTGAACAAAACGGTGCGTTTAATAGGTTTCATAATACAAAACGGTGTGTCAAAGAGTAATAGAGTAGTGCAGGACATGCAAGAATTGTCCTTAATCATAAATTAGTTAGTAGAGCAATTAGGTGTATTTTTTACAATGAATAGTTAAATGTTTTAGATACAATTAATAAGAAAATATATTAATAAAAAATACTTAATTCTTCATCAGTAATATAAAATAGTGAACAGTATGAGACAATCAAATATTTCAAATAAAACATTTAATATGAAACAATAGAGACTTAAAAACTAGGAGCAGTTTAATATCAAACTCAAAAAACAACTTCAATTGATACCATATCGACTGCATTTTATCACAATATCAAATATCGCAATTAATGTTACTGCAACTCTTACTATGACTGCTGTTGGAAACCTGACACTCAAAATAGGAAATTAGGCCCTTATATTTAAGAAATTTTCCTCAATAAGATGCCATAACAGATCAACCATAAGGATAACAACCAAAGTATAGCTTGCTTGCTTCACCTTACTATATATCAGACTAAATTAACCACAAAATGGTTATACTATTGATGTGAGAACCATTAAGCATATTCTGAATAATACTTCTTCTCATTCCATCTAAACTAACTAAACTGATTTGGATGAAGATGAAAGGCAAAATTAACAGAAAAAGTACATAGCAAACTAAACTAACTATCCTAATTACAACTATCTAAGACAGTTACAACAGAGTCTGCAAAGAGCATCACACAATAGAAGTAGAAAGTGAAATATAGCCAAGAGAAACTTGTCGACACTATGCATCAATGTACATATATGTATACGGTCAATTAATTACTGTATAAGTGCCGGCAAATCACCCTTGGCTGCATTCCACTTTCTGCTTCTTGGTGTGAGCTAAGAGATATTTTACCAAGAAGTACACAACACCTAGCTATCTCATATATATATATATATGCAGATTAATGAGAAACTCACATCAATCACCTAGTTTTGCAATCACGTGCAGAGGCACAAATGCACCTAGTTTTGTAGTCACGACGAGGTTAGATGACAACGAAGTTGAGATGCAAATTAAAGAGGTTAAGATTCTATGGCCGCAAAAAAGCCGATTTCAGTTTCAATTGGTTATGGCTAAAACCAAAGAAGCTAGAAAGGATTCTAAGAGAACAAGGCCTTAAAGGGACTTCATATAGGCTTTTATATGGGGACACAAATGATGTCATTAAGATGCAAACAGAAGTTTTTTTCACAACTATCCTATTAAACTTATAGAACAACACAAAAAACCACAAATATTAACATATATATAAACCTATATTTTGAAGCATGTTGTGAGACAATTAAACAACACATTTGAATTTTTTTCACCGAACTATCTTATACTAACCAAAAACCTTGCAAATAAATAAAGTAGTACAAGACAAACCTAAGCTTGTACCTGAAAGTCCAACAAAACTAAGCAAAACCAAACAACAAAGTGGAAAATGGCAACAATGGAAATAATAATTGATAGGGACATTGAATCAGCATCAATACCTCTATGCATGTAGCAATGGCGACAATGTTAGAAAAACACCTATTCTAGCAACTAAAGCAATTTGCAAATTGAAAATGTTCAAAGAAACAACACACAAAAACACTAAATTAGAAGAAAAACCCTAAATCAGAAGAAAATCAAAACCCTAACTCACTACAATTAACGAGAATAATGAAAAATGGCAAGAAATGAGACTGAAATAAAATAGAGTGGCATGCAACACTTACAAAGGCGATGAGGTTAGATGACAACGAAGTTGAGATGCAACTTAAAGAGGTTAAGATTCGATGGCCGCAAGGTGTGACGGTGGTGGCTAAATCAGAAGAAAAACCCTAAATCAGAAGAAACACACATGCTGAATAACCTAAGCTGACACTGATAACAAGATCGGTGATATAAAAAATTATGAGATCTCGTACGAAATAAACAGAACAACGTAATAGAAATCTTAGAACTGAAAAAAAAAAGTGAGAGCAAGAGGAGAGAAATGAAGAACTCACCGGTCAGATGATGAAAAAGAAGCTGGTGAGGAAGAAGTAACAACGAATAGATTCTTTTATTCCCATTCTCTTCCAAACCTAACAACAATTCTCAATTCTCAACTAACAACTCTTTTTTTTTTTTTGGGTCAAATTCAATTTTATTATTCCAAGACCAAACGCGTTTCTTCTTATAAGAGCAAGAGGAGAGAAATGAAGAACTCACCGGTCAGATGATGAAAAAGAAGCTGGTGAGGAAGAAGTAACAACGAATAGATTCTTTTATTTCCTTTCTCTTCCAAACCTAACAACAATTCTCAATTCTCAACTAACAACTCTTTTTTTTTTTTTTTGGGTCAAATTCAATTTAATTATTCCAAGACCAAACACGTTTCTTCTTATACGTCAATGGTTTTGTGGGTGTTGAGTGGTAATCGGTGACACTGTGCTGTGCGATCATGGCTATGTAGGAGTCAATTGAAAAAAACTAATCCAACAAGTTGGGTAAGTTGGGGGACCAAATGAAATATTAATTAATTTTAAAGTTAAATAAACTAAATTATTTGAAACTTAAAAATTATTAAATTAGAATAAGAAAACAAATTAGTTTAAGGGATATTTGTCCTTTAAAAATAATATCATTTCTCTCTCTTTACTTATATCAAATAATGCAACACATACTTTTTACATCTTTTTCATTTTTCACATTATTTCCCACTTTTTTTCTCTCATATAGTATATTTGGATGAGAAGTTTTTCTAAAATAACGTAATTTTCTTCAAAAATAGAATGTTCAAAATAAAGAGATTTTATGTAAATATTTTGTCAAAACTAAATTTAGCGAATTTCGAACCCGATATAAAATCTAAAAAATTCAAAATCCTTCTCTACTTTAAGAAATATGAATGATGATCCATATTATTTTTTCAAGTTTATAATTTTAACCATTATATAAAAATTGCTCAATTTAAAAGTCCAATTCATTTATGTAAACAACACAATTTAGAAATGAAATGAATTTAATTGAAATATTTAAATTGTCTATAATTCTTAAAATTTCTAACTATCCCATCCAAACCTACTTTTAAGTTGGACGAACTTCTGTTTATACTTGTTGTTTAAAAAATATTAAAAAAACTACTATTTAAAAAAGATATTAAAATTTTATAATTTTAGTAGAAAAATGTTTATAAAAAAAATTCCGATCATTTATTCGCCCTCAGACCTTCTGGTCAAATCGGACCGTCCGAGTCTGTACGCTTTCGTTTTCTTGTACTTCTATTTGCAATAGACCAAAATACCCCTGTATACAGCCACTACGTCAAAATTCTACGTTATTCTCGATAACCTTTATTCAACTTCAACCTTTTCGGATCGTTACAACGCATTCTAGACGTGTTAGTGGGGACAAACTCTTTTATGGTAAAATGCAAATGTTGATTGTTACATTCCTACTTATTATAACTAATAACTTTAAAAGAACTATGAATAACATTTTGTTTTTGGGCTTGCCCTTTTACAAAAAAATAATAATTAACATTTTAAAAATATTTTCATTTTTTTTATAAAAAAAATACTTGTTGTTAAAATAAATCAATTCAAAAATGTCTTTTAATAAAAATTAAAAAATATATAAATAAAGTTTAACTCTTAAATTACTTAAATTACATGTTACAAATAACTCGTAAATGTTTTCTTTGGAGGAGAAATTCAAATAAATTGTAAAAGTTGACTTTTAAAATAAAAGTCAAATAAAATAGCATAAAAATATTAATTTGTAATAATATTAATGATTCAAAATATAGTATATTGTTAAATGTAGTGGAGCGGGTTCAGATGCAGAAATATAACACTCCAAAGTGTCTCTCCTACTCTAAATTTTAATTTCGGGAAAACCCAAACCCACACTAAATCAAAACGAGTTTTTCTTTCCAAATCAAGATGGATTCAGATGCATATTGCTACTGCGAGCCCGAATTATATTGTCATATTTAATTGTGCAGCTTGTCTTATTTTTTTAATTATATGAAAATAAAATCATAAAAATTGATATGAAACTTACCTGCGGAATTTCCTAAGGATAAAACACTCATAAACTTTGACACGGAACATCCTGCGGAATTTGCCATGGCATTTGCTTCGGAAATTTTCCGCAGATAATCCTATGGAAAAAGATGAACTTTGCTGCGGAAACATAGTCGTGTGTAAATCCGCAGCAAAAGAAAACGTTACCTGTCGTTTTTCCTCCAGAACTCGATACCGCAGGAAAAGTCTTAAGATAATTGTAGAACCGCAGGAAAATCCTCACGTATTACTAACGGATATAATTCCGCAGGAAAATCCGCTGGTAAAAAGCAAATTTCTAGTAGTGATAGTGCCTGTACGTCAACCTTAAACGATGATTAGAGAAGCAGAGAAAGTAATATAAAAAAGTGTCCATATATTTGGATGAGATCTGGATTATAGTTTTATCCATATTTCATAAAATTATCAGTTGTATAAAATTAATTACTATTCCCTTTGTGTATTAACTTTGATTCTTTTAGACTTTGACACATATATTAAGAAATAACTAATTTATATTGGTTTAGTTTTTTTTATTGATCCTTCATTGATTAAGTAAAAACATAATTTATCTAATGCATGCTTTTGGATTTTTAAGAGTATAAAAAACACATCATTAATTACATCTTGATTTTCTTAAAGAACTAAAATTTTAGGACAATAGTTTAAATGGACCAAGTTCGAGACGGAGGGAGTAATACTAGAAAATTTCAATACAATTATCTAATTGTGGTGGATGTAGAATTACATTGAGGAATGAGGCAATTATTATCTATTTCTATCTACAAGATTGTTAAACTAGTAAAACAATCAAAAGCAAATGCATTACCTTGTCTATTGTGAATTTCTTTTTGCAACTCTGAGATACGAATGAGATCTTAAGATTAAGTCGCTGATTATTGTTCTTAGGGGCCATTGAAGAAGGTGGTGATGCTCTCAAACCAAAAGCTATATATGATACCATATTAGTAAAGAAGAAAAGTACTTATGAGTAAGTTCTCATTAGAATTCATGAATCATTCTACAAAGTGTAATTTGCAAGTTAGTTGATTATCCTTTATATAACACACTCACAACCCAAGTGTATAGGTAACAAGTCATACATAGCTAAGCCAACTATAACCAAAATTAACTAACGTACAACTTAAGTAACCGACTAATAACTAACTATTGTTATCTAATACAAGTTTTAAACTAGATTTATACAAATCAATAGCATTATAATAGCAAAGAAAACATTCACTAGGAAGAAGCAAAAAGAGAATATTACTATTAATGATATACGAACACAAGATGTGCAAAATTGACAACAAAAAGATAGATCGAGACATATAAATTATCACTTGTACCAGTATTCCTTCTACTACTTACACATTTTCCATCAAATTAATTACTACTTCGTTTGTGTTTGAACTTTGATTCTTTTAGACTTTGACACACATATTAAGAAATAACAAATGTAGATTGATTTAGTCTTTTTTACCTTTCATTTATTAAATAAAAATATAATTTATTTAATGCATGCTTTTAGATTTTTAAGAGTATAAATAAAAATATAATTCATTTAATGCATGCTTTTGGATTTTTAAGAGTATAAAAGAAAAACATCACTAATTAGATCTTGAGTTTCTAAAAAAACTAAAATTTTTAGACAAAAATAAAAAGTTTAAAAGGACCAAAATTCGGAAGGGATGGAGTAATACTAGAAAATTTCAAAAGGTTTACTTATAATAGTATACTCCCCAAAAGATTAATTTTCAACAAATATTGATGGAATAGTTAAATGCAAATGGCTAAATGAAAGAGTTGAAATAATTTAAATGACAATGATATAAACATTTACCAATTCATTTATAAAAGGCAACGTGTAAGTCATCTTTATGTGGCTTGTTTAAATCAAATGAAGCCATGCATCAATATTCAAATATGGCAAATGAGTAATTTCAAAATAAAATATGTCATACAATGAAAAGCAACTAGTTTAAGCCATATTTGAGGAGTTTAAAATTTTGTGAACTTATATTGTGAAACCATATTATATATATTTCAACTATCAATTGGAATTTATTTATTTTTGTTCTCAATTGTAGCATATCAATCATTAAATATGAGAAAGAAAAACAATTATTCTCTCCTTGAACTTTAATCATTTTCCCTTGAACACATGTTAAAAAATAATAAATTTAAATTAGTTTAGTAGTTTTTACTCTTCATTCACTAAGTAATAACAACATTTATTTAATACATCTTTTTAGGATATAAAAGAAAAACAATTATTAATTGTATCTTAGTTTTCTAAAAAATCAAAATTTTGGAAAAAAATAAAATATTTAAAGGACACTAAAGATCCGGGAGTGATAAAATATTAGAGAATATAATTATTAAATAAACAATTTAGGTATTTAATTAAAGTTAGATGTAGTATTTTATATTAGTTTGACTTTTATTTTGAATATTGTTTAGTTGGGCTTTTTAGTCTTTAGACCTTTTAGGTCATTATCCATTAGTAACACTATATGTTGTCTCATGGAGACATTTAGGAACTGATCAATGAAGAAAACAATGTTTTTAATGTTAGTTAAGTTAGTTTATCTCTTGTTCTTTATCTTCTTAGATCTAACCTTAATTTTGTTAAACTCTTCCTAAAAGAGTATATCAGAGGCAATAATAATTATAAAGAAAACAGGAGAATGATTTTGATGCTTGATATGTTGCGGTTGAGAAAAATTAGAGAATTGCAATTGAGAGAATCCATTATCGCGAGGAAGATAAATGTGTATAAAATGTACACTTCGAACTTTTGAGTAAATTCCAAAGGCTTACTTTTCAACAACATTTATGGGAGAGAGAATAAAATCGGCAAACAAATAAGGACGTAACATGAAAATATTTTTAGCCAACTTCTTCTTTGCTAGATGTGCAAAATAACCCGCACCCGCCGATACACACCCAAACCCGTTTGATTTAGATGAAAAAAATCCACTTTGATTGGGTAAGGATACTGGTGCAGATTTTCTCCAAAATTAAAATTCGGAGGATAGGTTTGAGGTGGTGATATTCACCCCGCACCTGCACCGTAAGTAATATTAATGTAACTTTTAACTTTTATATACATATACATATTAAATATATTTAACATTTTTTAAATATTAAAAATTATAATCTTATCTCTATAGAAAATAATTTTTAATTGTATTATTGTTTAATAACAACTACTTTATTATATTAATTATAATAGACATAATTTTTAAATTTATAATTATAAATATATATGAATGGGTGCGGGTGTGAGCGTGGAATGTGATACCCTAAACCCCAAAATAATATATATAATAATTTATATCATATTTCTATAAAATTTGCAGCGGATAAAAATATGTTTCCAATGAAATATGAACTTTAATTTTTAATTTAGGATATCACGTTTCTCAAAAATCAAAATGAACACTTTAAACTTCTTTACTCCATAGTGCAATCTCAATAAGTTTGATTTAAGTATAATTACTTGATTTAATTCTAAAAAATTACTAGTACTTATATGGTTTTCATACAAAAGTCGTTTCAAAATAAATAAGTAAAATACAAATTACAACCCCGGTATAATCTATCAAAGCGAGGCTCCTCCCAAACTTGAACTTCAAGATTCATTAATCTGTAACAACTGCGATTTTGCAAACGCAGGGCCAAGCCAGTCAAACACAAACAACGAAAAAGGTGAGTTTCGAAATCGTGTTAATAGTATAATATAAGTAAGAAGAACACGCAACAATCATAAGAGACCGTATCATAATCACATTACGATATATCAAAATATTTAAGTAAATAGTATCATATTATAACATGAAATTCACTCAAGTAAAATAATCATCTCATTATAATATGCATCAAATCATCTAAGAATAATTATTATTACTTTTGAAACACATCAATCACAACGAAACAATCACAAGGAAATGCAATGTTATGCATGAGCTTAGACTCTACTTCACAATGTGGTACCATTCTAACTCTGAAGTACTTGGTTATGAGGCTTGATACTATGTCACCATCCCGGTGGACGGACAATTCAAATTGGCCCTGTCCTCATAGATCCCCTCAACTCAACCCGAGACACATATACGAGACAGTCGAGGTAAACGTGTGTTGTGTGGTAGCTCTCGACATTTGGAGTGCTACCTCCAAGTCACCTAGGAATTCCCGACTCGAATACCTCCAAGGTCTAACAGTCTTGCCTTAAGGCTCAACAGTAGACCGCCACGATCAGGCTCATTCAGTTGTACTTCCTCGAAATCACTAGGCTTGTCAGACACTACCTATATGATGACAAAATAATCTCCACTTCAGAAATTCTCAACATTTATTTTCTCCCCTCGTTGGCCTATGGTACTCCATTAAGACCTTCATCTCAAACACAAATTGGAATCACAATATTCTCATCACAATTTATAACATCACTATCATTAATCACACGTCATCACAAATACTCATCACAATCTTATAAAATCAATCTCATCAATCATACATCATCACATAGACTTATCACAAATTTATAACACCATTATTATTAATTATACATCATCATAATCACATAAAACTTATCAAAATGCATTCACATTTTATTATCACATCACCTAAACATGTCTAATCAAACATATTCATAAAATTCATTTGACATCCAATATCACAATAATATCAAATATCACACATTTAACGATAATAAATCAAATATCACAATAATATCAAATGTCACACATTTAACGAAATTAAATCAAATATCACAATAATATCAAATGTCCAACATTTAACGAAATTAAATCAAATAGCACAATAATATTAAATACCACACATTTAACAAATCAATCAACACCTTATAAGTATTTCTATTCCATATTTTAATCTCACAATTTCTATTTTGCATATTAATTAGTTTATAACTCAAAGGGCTACTGTCGTACGTAGCGAACCCCAAATGAATCGTTGGGAAATACGGTTTTCTCGTTCATCTCACAATATATTATACTCATGAATTCAAATGCTCTCCCACCCCTTACCTTATTTCGAAACTTTCACACACGAATACAATTCTACAAGCAAACAACCTTTGTTCATTGACTCTTTGTTCAAATTATGAGGACATACTCTAAAAACTAAATTTGAAATTCAGTCAAGTAAAATTACCATAAATCAGAAAACCAATAAGTGGATAATATATCCACTTTTCACACAGTCGTTTTGGAGTTGATGTTACTCAAATGGGACTTACGGTGAAGTAGAACGGTGCAAAATAACGAATTCTACAAACGGAGAAGTCGGGTATTTTATAGAGAAATTGGGGTTGTTAAAAATCTGAAAAATTATGTTTAATTGACGAGTTAAATGAATGAAATAACATACTCAAATTTGGACGAAAATGGAGAAAGTTTTCTGGAACAGTTATCGATCACCGCTATCAAACGATAGGTTGTTGATGGTTTGCTCATGGTAAGACTGCTGAATTCTCTCTCTCTCTTATTTCTTTTATTTTAATTTATTAAAACAATTAGGGATTAGGGTCAATCCCATTAGTCTTCTTTTACGTTTTACTATTACTATTTTTATTTTATTTTTTAAAAACACAATTTTATTAATAAAACATTATTAATATTTCAAAACTAATATTTTATAAAATAAAATAATTAATCTTTTAAAATATAGTAATAACCAAAACTCTCATATTCAAATTACTCACTATAATTATACTTAGTTTTCCATATACTTACGTTAGATTATTACCATCGTTAGAAAATATTTGAAATTATAAAATAAATAAATATAACATTAACACTTTATATTAATTACTAAATCTTAATAAATATATATAAAATCACAATGTCATAACAAGTATATAAAAATAAATGAAATCAAACACAATATCAATTCTATCTCAAGATAATTATTTATAAAAATAGAAAATAGTTACAAATAATTGACGTATAATTACGTGCATACTTAACATCAGTCAAGTGCACACAAAAAATATTACATTAATTGGGTACGCATATATACTCGTAAAATTGCATAAAATCTTTCTCTTTAAAATATTACACTAAAATACTATTATTTTTAAAAAATATATATATATATCAAATAATAAAATATAATAGTTATTATTTATAACGCTCATTTAATCTAATATTTATAAAACTAGGACATCATAGAAAGCACCCATATAATGAAAATTGCTCCCAAATTTATCGACATATATTATAAAATAATTTTAACATCAAATTAATTATTTAAAATCATATTTAATTAATAAAATAGTTTATTATAAAATTTGGGGTGTTACAATTCTCCCCTTGTTAATGAATTTCGTCCTCGAAATTTTCGGTGAGTGAACTAATATCCAACTTACCACCCTCAAGATTCAAACTTAGTCTATAACCATATTTAAGACATTCAATCTCCAATTAAGCACAACATGTAAAAAATCAACTCACATTGCATGATAGACTAATATAACAAAATAAATCAATTAAACACTATCATTCAATTATGAAAAAAAAATACATATCACATTTATCATTCAATTATGAAATAAAATACGATAGAGTTACTCACTACAATTTACATATAAAACGTAACATATAGATTTTGTCAATAATAATGTAGTTCATTTAGTTTAGTTAAATGAAACACATTCCATGTACGTTCTCAATTTCAACTAGTTCCTCCAAACCAAATATTACTAGTTTTACTCCTTAAAATAAAGTCTAAATCATATCACCAAACATTCAACAAATTTAACATAGATGTGACAAACAGAGCAATTTTTAAAATATTAAACACATCTAACAACTTAATAATATTAAAATAGATTTACAATCAATTACTCTATAAAAACATAATTTGTATATAATCAACGAGAAAGGAAAAAAGAAACTAATGATAGAGTTACTATTTTCCAATAACATATATTTAATAATTAAATTCATTCAATTGATATAAGCAATGGACATGTTTTTTAACTATTAAAGAAATAAAATTAAAAGGTACTTCTAACAAAATAATGAGTTATCGTTGTCTTTTTTATTGACGATGAGTCACCGGGGTAGCTAGTCACTCATACTCATGTAGTCAACTACTTAAGATAACCATAACTATAGTCATTCAAATTCAAACAAGGGTAATTAAAAGTATCTTTAACATGATTCAGGAGTGCGAAGGGTAATTATAGTATCTTTAACATGACGAATGTCCTAAATTGATTTCAAAAGCAATATAAAAACATTAATCATTTAGATACAACCATCAACACTTTCAAGTGATTTAAAATTAATATCCACGCTTTAAAATCAATATTTTTTTAACCCTTTTTTTTTCCTTCTCTTTCTCAATTAGTAGACATTTTATCATGTGACCCCCTTTTTTTTAGTACCATTATAAATCACTACTGAATTATTAAAATCTAAAACTCTAATATCAAGTTAAACTCTAATGAATTAATAATATTAGAATCAGTCAATCAATTATTCTAAAGGAAATATCCCAACACACTCACTATTCAATATTCACATCAGCCCCTCTAAACCAACATAACAAAAAATCTTTTTTATTTTCTTAAAAACAATATATAGTAAAATATGGTGTAACTTTTCAGCTATTTTAATTAGTAGATAAAATCAGTAGTATAGATTATTGTTACTTTATAACCAATAAAAATTCAACTCAATTTATTATTTTTTTAAATAATCAAGAGTAATTCAAACAAAAGTTATTTTTCATTTTACAAAATAAGTTAACTCTAACTCCGTCACCAATTTTTTATTTTTTAACTTCTAAGTTCTACCACCGCTAATATTCAAGAATTATTATTATTAATAATAGGAATTTCTTAGTATTTCAAAATTACTACTAACTTTCTAAATAGACTTCATTAGCAAGATTAAAATTTTAATAATAATGTAATGACACTAAAGGCAAAGTCTATCAATCGATAATTAGTATTACCTCGATTAAATTCATAATTTCAAACATATGGTAGTTCATCAATAGAAAAAAAATTATTTCTAACTATCCAATATAACAAAAGAGCAAAAAGTCAAAGTTATAAACACAAATCCGATCAAAAGGTAACTAACTCAATCACTGAAATTCAAACTATCACTGAAATTCACCTCACTCAACAATTCAAACTATCTTAAATTTTAAGAAATAATTTCCTATTATATTTAATCACTGAAATAGGAACTTAGAATCCACAACACAACACAATTAGAGTAAGAAGATAGTAAATAGTTAATTGGTAACTTCAAAAATATATACAATTATATAAAGCATACGTCACATAACACAATAATATAACAAGAAAAAAAAAACATGATAATGAAAATAATTAATACACAAGAAAACACAATTGACACGAATGACATTTGACTCACATTGAATCAACACTCAACCCACTCGGGCTGATTGGTCTAATACCACTAATGTGACACTCTAAACCCCAAAATAATATATATAATAATTTATATCATATTTCTATAAAATTTGCAGCGGATAAAAATATGTTTCCAAGGAAATAAGAACTTTAATTTTTAATTTAGGATATCACGTTTCTCAAAAATCAAAAGGAACACTTTAAACTTCTTTACTCCATAGTGCAATCTCAATAAGCTTGATTTAAGTATAATTACTTGATTTAATTCTAAAAACTTACTAGTATTTACATGGTTTTTATACAAAAGTCGTTTCAAAATAAATAAGTAAAATACAAATTACAACCCTTATTCCCGGTATCACCGATCAGAGCAGGGTTCCTCCCAAACTTGAACTTCAAGACTCATTAACATGTAACAACTGCGATTTTGCAAACGCAGGGCCAAGCCAGTCAAACACAAACAACGAAAGAGGTGAGTTTCGAAATTATGTTAATAGTATAATATAAGTAAGAAGAACACGCAACAATTATAATAGACCGTATCATAATCACATTACGATATATCAAAATATTATACTCATGAATCGTTGGAAAATACGTAGCGAGCCCCAGATAAATCGTTGGAAAATACGGTTTTCCCGTTCATCTCACAATATATTATACTCATGAATTCAAACGTTCTCTCACCCCTTACCTTATTTCGACGCTTTCACACACGAATACAATTCCACGAGCAAACAACCTTTGTTCATTGATTCTTTGTCCTTCAATCGATCTAACTCGACAGTTTATGGGTAAACGTTAAAAATAAATTATGAGAAAATACTCTAAAAACTAAATTTGAAATTCGGTCAAGTAAAATTACCATAAATCAGAAAAACCAATCAGTGGATAATGTAGCCATTTTCACACGGTCATTTTGGCGTTGGTTTCACTCAAATCGGACTTACGGTGAAATAGAACGGTGCAAAATAACGAATTATACAAACGAAGAAGTCGGATATTTTAGAGAGAAATTGAGGTTGTTAAAAATCTGAAAAATCTTGTTTAATTGACGAGTTAAATGAATGAAATAACATACTCAAATTTGGGGGAAAATGGAGAAAGTTTTCTGGAAAAGTTATTGAAAAACTCGAAACTCGTTGCAAACAGTGATGGAGACTTAAATTTTACATCCGCTATGAAACATGGACGAGTGCGGATGTTACCCGATTAATCGGATACGGAGATGGAGGAGGCAAAATCCGTCTTTGTCCCGCCCCATTGCCATGCCTTCATCAACGCTCTGATGATTATTTAATTTTAACACATTCACGTGACTTATCTAAAGTAGTCGTAATAGTCAATTTGTCCCTTTTCTCCTTTTGTCCCTCACTACAAAAAAAAGTACCTACTGTGACACTCAATTTTTTGTGATATATTTTTATCTGTCACTAAAACCATGTTTTAGCTACAATTAACGTGTCACTACAAGAAAAATGATCTATTGTGACACTCATCTTTTGATGAATTCACTATAATTACTTTTAGCTATACATCGAGTGTCACTAAAAGAAAATTACATATACCTACCGTCACTAACTGTAGGTAAAAGATTTAAGATTTGAAATCAAAATCTATATGTTTTTTATTTTTACTTAACTGAGTCCGTCAGTAAATTATCTGCTACATACGAAAAAGTGGTGCTTATTATTTTATAAAATAAATATTTTTTTAAATAGTTAAAAAATACCCCACCAACACTGTATTTGTGAAAAAAATTTCTTTTTCCATTTACCATAATTTCTATGTGATGGGTAATATAAAAATATTTTTAAATTTTTTTAGAAAAGATTTATTTTATTTTTTCCAATAGAAACATTTTGCCCTTCTCCTCTTCAAAATACTCTCCTTTTTTGAAAAGTCCTCTCCAAAACACTCGTTTTCTTTTTCCTTTCACTCAA
>NC_021162.2:18114653-18132105 GCF_000331145.2 Cicer arietinum | reverse complement strand
GTCTTCCATTGATTTGTGTCTTCTTCGATCTACGGATACCCGTTGTGTTTCTTGTTGCATCGACGTCTATATCTGATTCGCGCGAAACCGTCACTCCCAAAATCGACCCCTCAATCTTCAACCACAGCTCCGGTTCACACCGTCAAAGCTATTCCCGACCTCGCCGTCATTGTTGTGTTGTGCCGCTTCTTACCTATTTTCTCAGGTATTTTCTAAAACTAGCAATAATTTATAATGACACTTGAATATATCACTCTGCTTTGTTCAATTTGAGTGTGTTCGTTCAGGGATTTTTATTTGTGTTTTTGATTTAATCTCTCATGCATTTGCAAGTAATTGAGAAGCTTGGCCGATTTTTTTTGCTATTTAATTTGTTTCTTATTTTCGGAGTTGTGATTGTGTTTGAGAAATTGCTTGCTAAATTATGCATGTGTGCAATCACTGGAAGCGGAAGCCAACACATCGGCATGACGAGGGTTCCAAACGGAGGAATAGACACAATAAGGTGTTCTTTGAAAGTGCAAACGGAAGTGGGGCGATCGAGAGTTCATAATTTGACGGTGTCATCCCATGAACTGGAGAGGAAAGAGTCACGAGTCACGGCAAATGGGGTTGAGTGGTGCTGACGGCTCTGCGGTTTTCGTAGAATGGACTGAACTTGACGGAGGAACCGTTGAATGGGGTTTTGAAAACCGGCATCATTGTGAGAATTGGAGTTTGGTTAGGTGAAAGAGTGAGTGTTAGGTGTTTGACGTTATGCGCCTGAGGTCGGTTCTCTTTGGTTTGTCATATGTTTGTCAATAAGGTGTTTAAGGATTGATATATAGTGGCAGCTATGCAATGCAAGATTGAAGATTACCAGCTAGTTCAAATCTTTAGTCATAGAAAAATATGTATTGGTTTCTCAAGTATGCTACCCCTTTTATCTTTTTTATAATATATATTGTTTGATGAATGATTTCTATTTGAGATATATTGAGAGGATTCACTGTGATTGTTTATTGACTTGTTTATTGCAGCAAGCTGAATCAGCAGTGATATCGAGAGAGTCACAGGGTGTTGTGACCGCTGAGACGATTCAAGCGGCGTTTCGTTTAATTGAAAAAGGGTTTACTGCCATGGTTTCTGAATTATGGAATACTCGACCACAAGTTGCAACTACTGGGACTTGTTGTTTGGTTGGAGTGATTTTTCAGCAGACACTTTTTATCGCAAATGTGGGAGATTATTGTATTGTGTTGGGGAAGAAAGTTGGGAATACTGGTGGGGTTGCAGCGATTCAGCTGTCTCCTGAACACAATGCAAATCTCGAGGGTGTTAGACAGGAACTTAGAGAATTACACCCTTATGATCCCCAAATTGTTGTTCTCAAGCATGGAGTATGGAGAGTAAAAGGAATTACAATAATCTAATGTGAACAATCTGCGCACATAGTCTTGCTGCATGCGTAATTGATATGTGCATTTTAATGTGGTACAAGAGTCAAAAGTGATTCTACCTTTAAGAGTTAGTACTCAATCAGATTATCATAAATTAGAAAGACTTCAAACTCTTAAAATGGTTTATAGATGTTACATGAAAATATCACAGCTAAATTAACAGTTGCTTGTCCTTTAATTGCGGAAAAATTGGAATTTTTTATAGCTGAATGCTTAACTAATAACTTGGAAACATGTATTTATACTTCGAATATTCATCGATAACCTTCATCAGCTTGTATCAAATTTAAAACAATGGAAGATGAATTATAATTTTGCTTTGTGCCTGGAACAGGTGAATAAGCTGGAAGAAAGCTTCAATGTGATTAACTCGAGAACAAAGCCACGTGCAGCATATTTATTTACAAAGGACAATAAGTTCAAGGAACAATTTGTAAAGAAAGTTTCTGTTGGTGGTTTGCTTATCAATGACATTGCCTTACATGTAATCTCTTGTTCTATTTTTAAAACTTTTGTATGAATGCATTAAGTACATATATCTTTGTCATGCAATGTTGTTAATCTTATCTGTTTTTTCCTTTTCCTTGTGCAGCTTGTGGTTTATAATTTGCCATTTGGGGGAGTTGGAGACAGTGGAATGGGTGCATACCATGGAAAATTCTCCTTTCATGCTTTTACTCACAGAAAGGCAGTACTTTATCGCGGTTTTACAGGCGATTCATCTTTAAGGTACCCACCTTACACGGATAGAAAGCAGAAATGTATGAAGGCTCTAGTTGCTGGTGATGTTCCCGGTATTGTTTGTGCTCTTCTCGGATGGTCCTAAGCTTTAATTTGTTTTCCAATGTGGCTGTTAGTGATTTATCTTTTGAACTGATTCTATTGTATTTATTGTGCACAATGCACATTGGTTTCATTATGACCACTTTTCAAAATATTTCTCTTGGTGATCAAAAAAAGCTTTCAATTAATTAACAAGAATTCTGTAAAATACCAAAAACTCATTAAAACAAAACAAGACTTAATTTTCTTTGGTGGTTACAAAACAACAATCAAATCTTATGTCACTAGATTGTTGCTACTTCAATTGAATCAATATACATAGTTGAACTCTATCATAACATCTTTATTTATAAACTATAAAGTAATATCAGAAGTTAAACAACGATAACTACTTAGTACTTATGCTTATGCATGCCATCATAAGTTGGAATGATATTGTTGTGTCAACATTGAATTTACTAATTATGAATCAATTACTATACTAATTTTCAGCTGTGAGAGCGTAATTTTATGTTGCATAAGGAATCAAGGCAACAAGACCCATATGGTATTTTTAATACAGAAGAGTCCATTCCAAGGGTTATTGGTCCTTATAAGAATTTGGTTATATTCACATCAAGTTCTATGGATCCAAAGTTCATCTCAAGCCCTTCCTCTGTTCCATTACTAAGAAAGTTAAGGTATGTCATGAATAATGAATGTATGTTGTAGGATTTTAAATAGCAGTCACATTAGAATTTTTTGATATTATAAAGAATCATGGTCAAATGTGGCTGATGTGACTTCAATTTTTATGTTGCAGATTAAGATGCGATTGCAAACATTTATTTAAAACATTATAGTATTAGTATACTTCTAAATTTCTCTTAAGATGCGATTGCAAACATTTATTTAAAACATTATAGTATTAGTATACTTCTAAATTTCTAATGAGAAGAACAATTATTGAGAAGTTTGCAAGTTCTATTAGACAATAATAATTACAGTGGTTCAAAATCAGAATAATATTTTAATTTGTGTCTTGTGGTGTATAGGATCTTGATGAGCAATCTTCAGACAGTTGATTTGAAAGGCCTTATAAATCAACAAAAATTATCATTTTGGATCAACTTGTATCATGCATGTATGGTAGAAATTTCTTTTATAAATCTCAATTTTGATAGTTCAATCTTATAGGACAGTGTCAGCAATGTATTATATGATTAATGTATGACTATTATATTATGTTCCACATTCTGCAGATGTGCAATTTTGGTTGTAAGCCATGGGGATCCCCTGCAAATCTTGCAAACAATTCTGCTTGCTGCTAATAAACACAAGGGTCCCTCTTATGATGACTTAGCTTCAATGTTAGAGGCAGTTTAGGTGGCACCGATCTTGTCCCAGCACTGCCAACACACAATGCAAACTGGAGAGCTCAAGGGAGTCATTTAAGGTTTAGCATAGAGCCAACTTACTCTTTTGGTTGGATTTGGATCCCATATTCCATTATTTACTTTTTATATTCATAACCAAAACTTTTTGGAGTATTTATCAAAATATGAAATTAGTTTGTAATTTATCACAATAAATGTTAAGAAATTTATTATATCTTCTCTTGAAAGTTTATAATCTTTTAGAGTAAAATAACTATTTATTATAAGTTTTAATAGAATTAGTAAAATTAAATTATATTTTACGGTATGTTTCAATGACATTAGTTGATAAAAATAAATTAAAAATTTAAATTTAATTTACTAGTATTAATAATTTAGAATTACAATTAGTAGGGAGATAAAATAAAATAAATTTTATTTAATAAATAATAATACGTGTTAGTGACAGACAATACCGTAGGAATAGATTAATTTTTAATTTATATTAATCTTATTTTTAGTGACAGACAATGTTGTAGGTAGCAATCAAAAACATGTAGTTACAATCGTCAGACCATGTAGTGACACTCCTTAAAGTGTAGCAGGACGCCCCCTTAAAGTTGACACTAATTTTGAGTGTCACTCAAAGTATTTTTGACCTTTACCTACAGTTTTTTACTTTTAGTGACAAAATTTGTATGTCACGATAAGTCAATTTTTTTGTAGTGCCCTATTCAATAATTGGTCATTGTCCATTTTCACTCTTTACACAACTCTTCCTTATGAGATACAATATCCAATTCCTAAATCATATTCTTTAATGTACCGAGAAGAATCACTCGATACAAGGAAACTAAAAAGATAACCAGATGTAGGACACATTTGAATAATTAATCATTCTTCATGTTTCGCTTCAGAATCTCATCTTCCTTGATGCTCCATCGGCATTGATGTCGGAACTGTCATATCAGATCTCCTTCATTCAATATCTCTGCAAGATCTAGATCTTGAATCCAATTTGTGTTAGTAAGCGTATTTTGCCTTTCTTTCTTCTAGGTTATATCGTGAGGGAGAATTCATTTAACGGTCACATGCAATTTTAAGTGAGACTAATATTTGAACCGTTTATTTGCATCAAACAGTTGGTATTATATCATCTCATATTTGATGATACACAATTCTCTCATTGGATATGCTATATATATATATAACTTTAATTTCGTTTTACTATTTCCACCCTATAATTAATACTATATTTGTCCCTAATTATAAAAATTATTTGAGAAATAAATGTGTCCTTACATATAAGCACCATTTCAATTTATTAAGTGCATTTAGTTTTTTTCTCTAAACATATTATTTATTAATATTATTAATTTGTCTTGGAATATAAAAATTTAAGTTTAATACATTCAAATACAAAAGTGACTATATGAATATTAACTGGTATGGTAAGATGAACATATCTACCAACTTTTCTTAATAAGAGTGAAAAAAACGAGTGCTTATATTCAGGGACATAGGTATCTATATACATCACTTATAATTTATTATCACTTCACTTTATATTTATGATAATTGGAGTCGACCCATAATTTATAAGAATAATTTAGTAAAATTAATCTTCAATTTTTTTTATTTATTATATTTTCTTAATATGTGTGAAATGATCAAATGGACGAAGAAAATACTATTTTTGTCATTTAATAAATTACTCATTCAATCATTTCACATATGCAAAACTATATATAAATGAAAAAAAAATTTGTTAAATTACTACAATCAAATATTGATTTATATATTTATCATTACCATAATACAAAATGAAATAAATTGTAGTAATGTAAATTATTTTAATTAGATGATATAATTAAGAAAATATAATTAATACTACCATTATATTAAAAAAAATTAAAAATTATTTATCTTAGAGCCATTTTTTAACATATTAGTCATTAGTTATGAGACAGTTTATATAGTTTATTCGTCGAAGAGATGCATATTGTTAATAACTCATTTGCAAAGTAAAATTTATTCCTTTGGTCTATATCCAATGCATAATGAATATTTTCAAGCAAAAATAGAACCACTTAATTTTCAACTTAATTTGCCAAACAATAACTTCACCTACCCCTTAATTAATGATCATTCTTTTTAAGTAATAAAGATAAAATGAAAGAAAAAAAAGTAAGAGAAATTCCACAAATTAAACAGATTTTTTAACCTTTAGACGGATATTATATATCAGGTGTTTGTTATGCATATTCTTTTTTATTGTAACTTCTCAATATGTTTGACTACATAGAAGAAGACGATAAATAGAGTTTTCCACTTGGATGGACCGTCATTCCTCTGTCTCGTTAATGTTAATAGTGTTTGTCTTTCTTTATTCAACACTTTTCAATAGTTTGTCAATAGAACTGCACTTCCAGAAAGATTTATTCGAACAAAAATCACTCCAAACGGGATCTACGTAACCAAAAATGTTTTGCTTCATTTTAAAACCAATTTTCTTTTCTTTTTTGATAAAATTAACTTTCTTTTCATAGCGAGATTTTTTAAACTTGTGTATTCATTTTAAATGTAATATATATAAAACTAACTAATTAATTGAAATAAAATATAAACAAGTGCTAATAATTTATCTCTTATTTGATGATAATAATATAGGTAAACTATCCATTAGTTAATATGTAACTTTTTATATTTATTATTTTTGAAACAAGTACCTTTGTATATTTATAATGACAATTTATTAGTCGTCGAAGATAATTTAGACAATAAAAGAGAGTTTCATAATTATATTTTTTAGATTAAATGTAATTAATTATATTTTTTTATACACATCAAACCTTATAAAAGAGAGTTTCATAATTCTTTTGAAAACTTTTTAGATAAATTTTTTCTCAAAAAAATCCTATCCCTTATAACTACTATATGAGTTGTCCTTTTATAGATTAAAGATGCATACTCAGATTACAATATTACCCTTATTTTTGTAGAACGAAAAGAACATAAGAAGGGAGAAGGGTTTGAATTGTGTTTTTAAAAACTTTTACATGAATATACTTAAAGTAAAGAAGATAATGTACGAGAGTGCAAAACATAGCAGAGAGACATAACAATTTATTTTGATTCACCGCCAACACGATAGCTACGTCTAGTCCTTTCAACTTGAAGGCTTTAATCCACCAAATTATCACTGAATAGAAGTTACATTTGAAAACCTAGTAGTCACACTCACTTTGTTCGACCTTCTAGCTTAGTACAGTTAAACTATTGTGGAAGGTAGCCGCTACTGGGCTAGGTTACAACAAATGGGTTTTGAAGTTTATTTGAATGAGCTCTAGCAGAGAGTGCTAACAAAAAATTTTGCTTCATAAATTTTCTCAGCACTAATATGAAAAGGATGATATCAAGAGTACACATGTGCTTATCGTCTGTTGCTTGTATGATGCATTGATGTGTATTGTTCATTGTTGTATCTTTCATCATTGAGGGAGGCACATCCTTTATAGAATACAATTAGTATTTAAGGCCATTGTACTGATTGCAGAAAATCAGGATAATCCATTAAGTTTCGCATTGTATCGTGGCAGAATTGATTTGACAAAGAGACTTTCCAGAAAAGACTAACCTTGTAGTGATTCGATGTAACTGTTTGAAACAGAGGGAACGATGATCAGTGTCTTGAGATCTTTCTATATTTGTTTGTTTTTCATTTTTATTTTCTTTATGTGTTTATTATTTGTTAATAAGTATTAGCTGACATTACAATATTCTTTTAAGCTAGTAGATTTTTATTTTATTTATTTATTTTGTATATGCATATATGTTTTGTTAGTATTATGGAGTTATTGAATTATGCTTATTGAATTTTTGTTTTACTAATTATGCTTATACCCGGGTTTGAACAAAACTTAAGCTTAGTTTTGAGATTGCGTAGTGGTAGCCTTATGGATGTATATCTTATTTGGTTATCATGAAGATCTCACCTAGAGTTTGATCCTATTGAGGTTATTGTCACTCCAAATAGTTTACCTATTGTTGTTGACAATATTCTAAAATAGGATTATTGACTCTAGGAACCGTGTTCAGAACCATAAAGCCTCCCTTGTGAGAGTTTCACTACATAAGCCAATAGATCATTTCATTGTAAAAATATCCATACGAACCAAAAAAAATATCTCTTACATTCAAGACTTTATATAAAATAGTTTCATTCATATCTCATGACTTTTTTTTCTCTTTCTAAGGAAAAAATAAAACATAATAGCATTTTGCATAAATTTTCAGGATTTTTGGGGAATCATACAAACCTTAGTCACGTGTTATTTAAGTGGACAATGGGATCGGAAAAAAGAAAAACTTTACTTTTAAAGTTCAAGCAACCTGATTTGAAAAGTTTAAGAGGCATCAACAATCAAATGAAAACTATACAACGTGAGAGTTTCTTTCACAAATATGGGAAGATCCTAAATCTCTTGGCAGTGAATGTACAAACAGGGACCCTCACGGCATTGGCTCAGTATTGGCCCCGACATTTGAGGAATTTGAACGAATATTGGGTTATTCCCTAGAGAAAGGAAATCCTTATCGATATACCGAGCAACCACTGAGTTTGGGCGCAATTGCTGAAGTGTTGAAAATCGACATAAGAGAGTTGGCAAGTATAAAAGAGGAAAAATGGGCTATTCATGGGTTTTCAAGAAAATATCTAGAGCAAAAGTCCCCAGGTTTAGCCGTTAAAAAAGAATGGAGTACTTTTATAGATGTTTTGGCTCTCATTATCTATGGTATTATTTTATTCCTAAAAATTGATAACTTTGTAGATTTTGATGGCATGGATGTCTTCTTAGCTGTTAACAAAGATGAACAAAATCCAGTTCCTGCGGTTCTTGCTGATGTATATTACTCTCTGCATATGCGACACAAGAAGAAGGGGGGGAAAATTTTGTGTTGTGTTCTAGTGTTGTATATTTGGTTTGTGTCACACATGTTCAAGAAAGGGTATCATGTTGGGATTAAGAGTAATCGTGAATGGGCTCAGAGAATAACTAGTCTTACTGGTGATACAATTTCATGGTACTATAGAGAACAAGGGGTGGAAGAGGTAATATGCCAATGCGAAGATTTTCCAAATGTACCTCTCATGAGAACGAAATGATGTATTAATTACAATCCAATGGTATCTCTGAGACAACTTGGCTACCCCGTGTTGGATAAACCAGATGATAAGTCATTGGAATCTTTTGTTTTGCACAATACGGGTATAGTAGACCCACCAATGTTGAGAAGGATAAGTCGAGCTTGGGAGTTGATCATTAGAAAAGGAAAAGTACTCGAATGTAGAAGTTGCAGCACAAAAGAACCCTATCAACAATGAGTAAAGAAAAAAGTCCAAGAAATCAAGTTACCTTTCCACAGTACACCCTCAAATGATCAGGAAATGTCTGAACCTACCCTTGTTACAAATGAAGAAATATAAGAGCTCCCCATAATTGTTAAAATCTGAAGAGAAAAAAAAAAGCTACAAGTGAAGTTAGAAAAAAGTCTCCCAAGAGAATGAGAACTTACGATCAGAAAACACATGTAAGAGTCAGTTTATCGAGAGAAGCAACAAAAGGTTGAAAATTGAAAAAGAAAATAAACTTGACATACAAGATTGTTTGAGAGGCGCAAATGAAGAGTTAGATGTGTGAAAGTAAGAAAAGAATGCAGCTATTGAAGAGGCCTATATGTGGAAGCAATTGTGGACAAAATCAGCAAGCTCTGAAAAGAACATAAAAAATGAGTTTGAAGATTTAAAGAAACAACTGAAAGAAATGGTAGCTAAATTCGAGAGTCAAGTAAGGAATGAGAGGCAACATAAGGAAGAAATCGAGGAATTACTCTCAAAACAACAAGATGCACTAAGAACATAAATGGGTACTTCTAGTGAGTTGAAGAATTACATTGATTATCAAGAAAAGATCTATAATGACTTAAAGGATGAAACCATATATTGGGAGGAGTGTTTCATGATGTTGCTTGGACAATTGAAGAATCTAGATATTTATAAAGAGTTGGAAGATAAAGGCAAGCATTGGAAAGATTGCTTTTCAAAATTGGCAATACTAGCTAATCAGGCAATCATAAAAATTCCAAAATACCTAAGAAAGATTGATGCAGTAATGAATTCACTCAATACTCCAACCAAAGTCTACAAGATCGTTGAATATTGCAAACATTTAGTAGAAGAATTGGAGGAGAGGATTGATTGTCCTATTGAAAGAGGTGATTGAAATACCATAGTCGATGTAGTTTTTAATTTAAATGCAATGTACTTTTTTCTCATCAATGAAAGATTTTCTGTTTTGTTTACCGATTTCCATATTCTTCTTCACTAATAATTCGTGTTCGTTAAAATTTACATAAGACTTATGATTCCCCAACATCCAAATGTAAAAAAAAAAAAGATAATAATTGCCTTTTCATTCCATTCATGTTTAATACATACTCATAATTTTTTTTATTTATTTAAAAAAGAAACAGAAAAAAATCAATAAAGCTGTTTTCCCGACACCCTTATCGGACTCGTGAAAACTCAAAGATCATGGAAGAACTTGAGCAAAATCAAGAAGTGATGAGAGTTGATGTCAACCAATTGAAGGACAAGGTTGATCAAATCCTAGAAGCTATACAGGCTTTGTCAAGGAAGGAGAATACATATGGGAATCCTCCGACTGCAAATGAAGAACACCAAACCACTTCTTCTCACCATCAGCTTTATCCCGACTTTTTCCAAGACAATTTGAGTGGGGCATCGTTTAGTTTGTATATGTATCTCGAGCGAAATTGAATTCGTTTGTGGAAAGACCTGGCTGATGTCTTTTTGAAACAATACAGGTACATCATTGACATTGCCCCTGATAGGATCCAATTGCAAAACTCATTGAAAAAGGACAACGAACCCTTTAAAGAATACACACAACAATGGAGGGAAATAGCATCAAAAGTAGAACCTCTTTTATCTGAAAGAGAAATGGTTGGTATGTTTATGGATACTCTCCAGTCGCCTTTTTATGATAAGATGATTGGGAGTATGTGATCAAACTTTTCTGACCTGATCATGATAGGAGAAAGGATAGAAAGTGGGATGAGGAGTGGTAAGATCGTTTAATTGAGTTGATTTCATCAGAGGAAAATGAGTTGCGATATTGTTTAGCATTATTAGAGGCACTACAACGCAACATTGATTCACGTGTCAGACTTAGCAAGAGAGGGCAATTCGTGTTGTATCTTTGTTTTTGTCTAGTTAACAAAGGATACACATAGAGTTTATTGACCGAACTTATAAATTTGAACATGCGCACTTAAATTCTACATTAGAGCATTAAATTGTTCCCACAAACGATTTTGTTATCATCAAAATAAGTGATGAGCTTATTTCTTCAAATCAACTTGGTTCCAACAAATTTTTCTCAAACAAGGAAAAAAATATCACTAAGTTAAAAATACATAAACAACGGAAAAATATACTACTAAATACAAAAAACAAAAGTGCATAGTGACTCGTGTCAATGAATAGTGGCTAAATAGTAATTTATCTATAATAATTTCTTCGGGTATGAAGTAAAATTGAATCTTTAATGTAGTGTTTTAACATTAACAACACCATAAAATCATCTTTATTTAGAGGTGCAAAACTGTGACTAGACCCTACGGAGTCTTCTTCTTTATCTTTTAATTTTGAAATGACCATTTGTAATCTATTTAAAAATTCATTCTTGCTAGTAGCGGTAGATAATTCAGCCATTACTTTGGATTTTCAGCCAAAAATAATGCTTCTTTGTCTTCTTGTCGTGGCGTAGCCAAGTAATACGAATTATTTTTAAGCCAATCAGTTAATCTATTATTTTATAGTAATTCATGATTATACTTATGCCACCATATAACTCTAATAACTCTAATAGTTTCAAGAACTGTAGAATCTTCTCAAAGTAGTTGAGAACCATATGTCCATGATGTTATCTAGATAATTCAAAAGCTTGCACAAAAATATAATAATTAAACAGATCTAGCAAAAAGAATTTTTTTTACAAAATATTCTAATGTTTTCCTTGTATAATTAGGGAATACTTTAGGAAAAATTCCAAATTTTGATAACCATTTAATAAACTATTTGGGAAAGTGTAATTTGATATATATTTTAAACCAAATAAACCATGTGTGGTTATAAGGTTTCACGAAAAAACATGTTATACCAAGCATCCATATAATAGTAATAACTATCATTTTGTGGAGTAAACCTTTGAGTAAATTGTCTTGATGTTGAAGGATGTTTCTTCCTATCCTTAACAGATAATATCTTTAATATTTTAAATTTGGAAAAATAATTTTACTAGATTCCTTTTCATCATAGTGATGAGTAATATGAATAGAATATGTATCAAGTAAAATAAACTCATAAAAAAGTATAGTTTTTTTCGGGTGTTTCTAGGAGGTCATGAAAACCACGAGGATAAAATTTACCAGCCATTTGTAATGATGAATAATTATCAGTAAAATATTCAAGTTCTAATACAGATAGTGGAATTTTGTAAGCCTTTTCAATAAACGTACAAGTATAGGAAGAGAAGGGAGGAGTATAGAATAATTGTATTGTTCTTGCTTTAGTAGGAATATTTTGTTCTTGAAAAATTAAGATAATATTTTAAAGATACCACGTGGGTTTTTCTAGTCGAAAAAGCATTATGATGTTCAGTACCTCTTTCCTAGGGCTTTTGAAGTAATTACGGTACTTGATACAGAAAAAGGAAACCATAAGGAAATAATAGGAGTTCTATGTAACACCTAGTTACATGGTTTAACAATTGAAATAAGATAATATGATACTAATAAGAAATAATGTATTGTCTGAACGAAATTATATTGTAAAATCTTTAAATTAAACTCTTACAACTGAAAATTCTTTAATAATCAAATATTCAAAACTGGACATTTAATAACTAATCCCGAAATAAAATATGATACAGACACTATGTCTACTTATTCTTGATCTAATAACCTAATCCAACGATATTACTCTTCTCAAAGGAGTCACGACTTCTTAGCTCTCGACGTCACTGATGGTCTTAATATGTAAAAACAACACTTTAATGACATACTAAATCTCATTGAGTAATACACAAAATTTTAAAACAAGTATTGTTCTACACCAGTGCGGTAACCGAAAAAAACAAACCTGACACCTGCGTTCTTCAAAAAATATTCTTTAGAAATTAAATAATGTTTCTATAATAACCAATTAGTTTCAATAATTAATATAATTGTGTTCCTTAAAATAAACAATAATTCACATCTATAATAATCAAATAAATCAAATACACATATTTATTATGTAGAAAATAAATCAATCAATTCAATGGCGTTCAGGGCCGGTCCAACACATGTTGAGGCCTAAAACTCCTCCTAAAGAGAATTTTAAGATGAGGTCTAAAATGAATTTTCTAAATTTTAACTTGACATCACTAAATTAATATAAATGCTATCATATAATATTTCTTTTACAATTAATTTAATATTATTGAGATAATATTAAATTTTAAAAAAATTTATATGTTAATTTTACAAATATTAAAATTTGAGACCTTTTTATTAAGAGAAACTTTTGTTTTTCATGGAGGACTAAAACGATTGCTTTAGTGGCCTTACCTTCGGGCCGACCCTGATGGTCTCCCATTGTTATGTGGACATGTACTACTTCCTAGAAGTGAGTATTATCTAATCATGTGGAGCATCAGCTTGTATCATCTAGTGTATGGTACAAGACCAATCGGTGTAATGTTTAAAACTCATATGTGGAGTACCAGACCCATCCATATGGAGTATAAGCTCATCTCAAATAATACAATAAAAATAATTCATTTTTAACAATCATCTTTATAAAATCATATTTAGAATATAATATTTTGTTTAAATATACAATATCAACAACTATTCAAGAATACATAATAAAATAATCTTTTTAAGAATACATATTCAAAAAATCATAAAAATAAAATTAAAAACGACAATTCAAAAAATAAAATAGTAAATAAATAAATTCATAAAATAGTAAATAAATCAATTCGATAAAATATATTTTTATAAAAAATACAATTAAAAATATTTAACTCAAATTACCCAAAAAAATGTACCATGAAAGAGTTAAAGGGTGTGATTACTCACCTTGTTGAGGTATATGCTTCTCGTTTTCTAATTTTTGCTTGAGTTTATGTGCAACTTTGATGCCTAAGTAATACTGTAAGACCCATAATTTTAAAGTATACTTTATGTATTTTTGTGTCTTTTGGATATTGGCTCGGAGGCTTTTTAGCCAAAGTTATTAATATTTTGGAGTTTATATGATCAAAAAAAGATATTTTGATGCCGATTAGAATTACTCATCGATGAATAAATTAAATTAATTGCGGTGAATCTTTTACGAAGAATTTAATGCGTTATGGGTGAAATGGTAAATTAACAAATATCTAGATATTTTGAGATATTTGTTAATTATAATTAATATATATAATGAATATATGTTTGGAGGGAAAAGAAGAAGGAAGGAAAAGAAGAAAGAAAAGGAAATAGAAAGAAAAGAAATAGAAAGGAAAAGGGAAAGAAAGAAAATCACAATTCCATCTTCTTCCTCTGCTGCCTCGCGTGACCCATTCTACCTCCTTCTCGCATTTTCATTTTTGTTGCTTCCTTTTCTTCAAGATTAGAAACCCAAGGCTTGGTGGGTGATAAGACAAGGAATTCTCAACTTCACTTTAAATGAGTATTAAGAATGGGGAATCTTTTAATGTCTTGTTTACTTAATGTTTGTTTTGAAAATCGTTTAAGTTAAATGAGTATTAAGAATGGGGAATCTTTTAATGTCTTGTTTACTTAATGTTTGTTTTGAAAATCGTTTAAGTTAAATGAGTATTAAGAATGGGGAATCTTTTAATGTCTTGTTTACTTAATGTTTGTTTTGAAAATCGTTTAAGTTAAATGAGTATTAAGAATGGGGAATCTTTTAATGTCTTGTTTACTTAATGTTTGTTTTGAAAATCGTTTAAGTTAAATGAGTATTAAGAATGGGGAATCTCTTAATGTCTTGTTTACTTAATGTTTGTTTTGAAAATCGTTTAAGTTAAATGAGTATTAAGAATGGGGAATCTCTTAATGTCTTGTTTACTTAATGTTTGTTTTGAAAATCGTTTAAGTTAAATGAGTATTAAGAATGGGGAATCTCTTAATGTCTTGTTTACTTAATGTTTGTTTTGAAAATCGTTTAAGTTAAATGAGTATTAAGAATGGGGAATCTCTTAATGTCTTGTTTACTTAATGTTTGTTTTGAAAATCGTTTAAGTTAAATGAGTATTAAGAATGGGGAATCTCTTAATGTCTTGTTTACTTAATGTTTGTTTTGAAAATCGTTTAAGTTAAATGAGTATTAAGAATGGGGAATCTCTTAATGTCTTGTTTACTTAATGTTTGTTTTGGAAAATCGTTTAAGTTAAATGAGTATTAAGAATGGGGAATCTCTTAATATTTCTGTTTGCTTAACTGTTGTCGTGAAAATCGTTTAAGTTAAAAGAGTATTAAGAATGAGGAATCTCTTAATATTTATGTTTGCTTAATGTTTGTTGTGAAAATCGTTTAAGTTAAAAGAATATTAAGAATGGGGAATCTCTTAATATTTCTGTTTGCTTAATGTTTGTTGTGAAAATCGTTTAAGTTAAATGAGTATTAAAAATGGGGAATCTTTTAATATCTGCATTTGCTTAACGATTGTTGTGGATGGAGTTAGTATATGCTCATGCATTTTCATTCTTTTTGTAAATCGTGCAGAGCCGTGATAGGTGGCACCTTGATATATAGTACTTTGGCCTGTGATAGGCGGTACATTTATGATTTACGTTTTGGAAACCGTGCAGATCCGTGATAGGTGGCATCTCGATAAACGGTACGGGCCCGTGATAGGCAGTACATTTATGGTTTTCGCTTTTTTGTAAATTGTGCAGACCCGTGATAGGTGGCACCTTGGTAAATAGTACTTTGGCATGTGATAGGCGGTACATTTACAATTTACGTTCTTTTTAGTAAACCGTGCAGACCCGTGATAGGTGGCACCTTGGTAAATAGTACTTTGGCATGTGATAGGCGGTACATTTACAATTTACGTTCTTTTTAGTAAACCGTGCAGACCCGTGATAGGTGGCACCTCGGTAATTGGTACTTTGGCCTGCGATAGGCGGTACAATTATGATTTACAGCCCTTCGAGGAGGATTTTGGTTTGAAATTCCGAGTCCATGCATTTTGGCATTTACGCATCGTATTAGGGTGCTTGGCACACAAGTCGTGTTTGAATCAAATTATGATTGAGTGTTATGTGTTGATTTTGTGTGTAAGTGTGACTGATTGTAAACTATTTCGAAACTCAAGTTGTCGTGGTAATTGTGTTGGAATTGTTATGTGTTATGTATTGATTATCGTGTGTAAGTGTGATGGATTGTAAAACTATTTCGAAACCCAATTTGTCGTGGTGATTGTGTGGGAATTGCTAAGTGTTAAGATTTGGAGTTGTGTATGAATGTGATTGAATTAGTTTATGTATTTTTGGAAGGATAAGCAGGGAAATCGATTTCTCAATCGATTTGGGAAGTTACAGGGGCTCAACTATTTATAAAATCGATTTCCCAATCGATTTGGCCATGCAGGAATTCAGCAAAACTGACAAAAATCGATTTGGAAATCGATTGGCATTTAAGTCAGGGGCTGAGCTATGCTGTCAATTGATTGCCCAATCGATTGAATTAAGCCTAGAATTCAAATTTCACTAAAAACCTTCAGAAGATCGATTTGGAAATCGATTGGCTTAGTAGAAATTCTTATTTTGAGTTAGATAACAGATTGCTCATTGATTTATCAATGTCTTGATTAGTTATGTATTACTTGATGGATTGAGAACTTTATTTTGATTTCATTTTTAATTGGCAAGTATTATATGAACTTTTCGCATATGGAAAATCCTTTTAAGGTGCATGGTATGTTGAAAGGTTATTTTGTGCATTTAAAAAACATAAATGTTATGTGTTAATTGTTAATTTCGGTTGGTGACCCTTTACAACTATTGTGGAAATCTGGGCTTTGCCCTCAGATGAGAGCCAGGACGATCCCACCGGTTCATACCCTATGGATGGGAATGTAGATGGGAATGCTTGACTGGAGCTATGTTAAGAGGATCTCACGGGGCGCGTGGAGATCACTCAGGGTGTATAGCTATAGTTTTTTTTTGAAGAATGATCAGATTAGGTTGACATAGAGGGATCAGACGTCTTTCTTTAGAATTGTATTTATTTTAAAATGGAAGATTGTACCTATACTAATATTGTCAATCTGACATGTTATTTTCGATGGGTTACATGTACCAACTTTTGATGTGTAAATATTTTGGATTCATATTTTGAGAAACTTTTCCGCTGCTTGTAAATTATAATGACTCAATTATTTATCCAAATGTATTAACTTATTAAATTCTCTGATTTATTTTAACTTTTTTTGAAAAAAAAAAAATATACACCCTCGCTTTGAAAATCGGGGTGTTACAAATACTATCTCCTATGAATTTTGATCTTAATGGAGATTTAGTTTTTGCCCTGTTTTGTTTGACACTTTAATACTTGATAATTAGTAATTAGATAAGAAAAAGTTATTATTATAGCTTTGTTTGTTACTTTCTATTACACATCAATAATAATAATAATAATAATAATAATAATAATAATAATAATAATAATAATAATAATAATAATAATAATAATAATAATAATAATAATAATAATAATAATAATAATATA
>NC_021162.2:18092554-18114643 GCF_000331145.2 Cicer arietinum | reverse complement strand
TGATGATAATAATAATAATAATAATAATAATAATAATAATAATAATAATAATAATAATAATAATATAATCATAATCTATAATTTTGAATTTTTTATATTTTGAATTTCTAAATATTTTTAGTCTTGTGATTTCAGGATATTATATTTTCTCCTTTATTTAAAGAAATTTTGTCCCTGAAATTTGCGTCAAATTGAATAAAACCTCCACAACCCAACTGGTGCAAATATAAAGAAGTTTATGTACCTACAATGACAAGATTTGAATATTGACACATGACTTCTAACTTAAATTCCCAAGTAGCCTCTAGGATTAACCCATCTCATACCACATTTACTAACTGGATCACCTTATTCCTTAGAGTTTTGGTACTCTTGCCAATAAACTAAGTAAGTATAGGCTTAAAGATTAAATTATCATCTAATAGAACTGGCTTAGGAGTTATCATGTGTCAATTATCCGATACATATGCTTGGAGTTGAAAAACATGAAAGATGTCATGAAAAGTTAGATAAATGTTGAGGAAGAGCTAATTGATAAGCAACAGACCGTACTCTTTTTTGAATTTGTAAATAACCCATGAAACGAGAGTTAATTTTTTTTTTTTGACTTCCATTGAGCTTTCCACCCCAATCTTAGGAGTGACTCTCAAGAATACATGTCCTCCTTCTTGAAATTCCAATGGTTTTCTTTTCTTGTCAGCGTAACTCATTTGCTTACTTTCTGATGTACGCATCCTTTACCTAATCCGTTCAATTCTACTAGTAATATATTGCACTAAATCAGGTCCTAATAAAGATTCCTCACCAACTTCCCACCAATACAAAGGAGACGTACAATTTCTTCCATAAAGAGTGTCATATGGTGTCATACCTATGCTAGAGTGATAGTTGTTGTTATAAGAAAATTCTACTAGAGGTAAATACTTATCCCAACTCCCACCTTCATCTAGAACACAAGCTCTAAGCATCAAAACCCAACCCCGTCTTCGACACACTAATCACAAAAACTATAGATATGGTCTCCCATTTCCACTCAGGAATTTCTAAAGGTTGCAGCAATCCTGAAGGCTTTTGGTGCTCATTATTAACCTTCTGACATACAAGACACTTAGACACAAAACTAGCTACATCGTTTTTCATTCCCAACCACTAGTACATTCTTCTCAAATCTTGATACATTTTAGTTATTTCTAGATTGATCATGAACTTACTCTTTTCAGCTTCCTATAAAATCTTATCCCTAAGATTCCCTTCCTTAGGAACAACAATTTTATCCTTAAACAACACTAAACCATCAGAAGATAAAGTATAATTTTCCTTGTCCATAAGAGGCTACAATTCTTTATCTAAAAGTTGTTCTATTTTTATTAACTCTCAAAAGTTGCTATTGATTTCTAACCTACTCAGATTCAAATTAAAAGCATTGAAGGACATATCAAAATTTATACCTCCAAATTGTAAAATAGTTATGTTTTTCATGAAGACAAAGACAAAGGAAAGTGATCAAGTTGCAAGCTCAAAAAGAAGTCAACTATGGTCAATATGCTAAAAGTCTTATAATTTAAGATACTTGATGCAATCTAATATTGTTATATTTCAAATGCACATGAGAACCTTCTATTTTAGCATATGCATCAAAAGATTTTTCAAAGTATCAAAATGCATGAACAATGTTTGAAAATCAAGTTTTTGATAAAAGTCAAAGTTGTATTCGACTACATTATGTCGTAGCCGAATATAGACTCAAGTCAGTAGCAAAAACTGCATATCTGTATTCGACTACAGGATGTTGTAGCCGAATACAAATACCAAGTATGTAGTTAAAACTCCACTTTTTTATTCAACTACAACATGGTGTAGCCGGAAAAAAACCAAGTCAGTGGCACAATTCAATCATCTGTATTCGACTACAATGGTGTGTATCCAAATACAAGCCTGAAATTTTCAAATAAAAATAGAACGTTACCGAGGTGTATCCAACTACACTCATGCTGCAAAGCAATGCAATTTTTCAATTCAGATTCAATTTGGATCAATGCATATGTTCATCAAACCTCTAGGAACGATTGCCACTGATCTGAAGTGATATCTAAGGAGTATAAATACTTCATAGATTCAATTTTAACTCAACAATCTTTTCATCACTCTTAGAACAACTTTGAACAAACTTTCTGAAATATTTTGAATTATTCAAAGTCTTACTTTCATATTTCAAGTACATATTTTATATTGTCATATCATTGAGAAAGATTCTCTATATTACTTGAAATTATATTAGACTATTATTATTGTACTCAATTGTTATACACTCTTGATTTCAGTCAAAGTCATTGTTGTAAAACCATTCATGTTATTGTGTAAATTAAGGAAAGTGGTGTACTTTCTTCGAGTGTTGTAAACCATGATAGTGGTGTGCTATCTTAGGTTGATTGTTAGAAGTTTGTAACAGAAGTCTTATAGTTAGACTTGTACTTATTCTAACAAATGGTGGAAAATCTCTTGTGGTGTGCAAGAAAACTGGATGTACTCTTGGTTGTAAAGGGAACCAGGATAAATTGTTGTGTTCTTTATTATTCTGCTATTTACATTTTTCCATACACTAATCCTAATCAGAAAATTATTCCATTAAGTTTGAAAATCAGAAAATTTTGGAGATGGTGGTAGTAGCAATAAACCACCTTGCTTTGTTTAAAAACACTATGACTTTTGGAAGATAGGCATGCAGACATATCTTGAGGCACAAGGAGATGATATTTGAGATGCAGTAGAAAATGGTCCATATGTCCCAAAAATAGTTATCGACAATAAAGAGGAAATAATGATAAAAACCTCATGAACAAATGATTACAAAAGGAAAGTGTTGCTTGACAAAAAGGGCAAAAACACGTTACAATCAACCCTTGGAATGAGTGAATTCTTCCGCGTGTCTCATTGGAAAACTACCAAAGAAATCTGGGATACTCTTGAAGTAACTCATGAAGGAATTATTGAGGTAAAATGTTCTAACTAAATAGAGTCATCGAAAGATATGAAAAGGGAAAAGTTGGATTGGAAAATATTCTTAATATGCAAAGTTATTCCAATGACAAGAGTGGTATTGGTTACTCAAAATTTGATAAACCAAGTATTAATAAAACCATCTTTGTTAAGGCAAGTGATCAATCGAACAAAGAGAAGGTTATAATTGTGCAAAATGATTATCATTATTATAAGAAGAATTTTATTCAAAAGAAATCTCATATGCCTAAATATAGAAGTAAATCTATTCCTGCTTGCTTTTATTGTGGTCTAAATGGCTACACACGTAATGCTTGTCATTTTAGGAATTTTGGTGTTCCAAATGAGCATTATGTGTGGGTCAAGAAATGTACTAATACTCAAGGACCCAAAGTACTTTGGGTACCTAACAAATTATGACCTTGTTTTGTAGGAATGCATACAAAGTACCTCTAATATGTGGTGCTTAGATAGTGGATGTTCAAAACACATGACCGGTGACAAAACAAAATTTTCAGTTCTAACTCTTGAATCAAAAGGCTATGTGATCTATGGAGATAACAACAAGGGTAAAGTTTTGGGCATTGGAAAGGTTGGTGCAGCCCTATCTCCTTCAATTGAAGATGTTCTATATGTTGAAGGATTAAAACACAGTCTTATTAGCATTAGTCAACTTTGTGACAAGGGTTACAAAATAACTTTCAACAAAGATGAATGCATTATCCAAAATGAGGTATCAAATGAAATCCAATTTATTGGTAAGCGTTTTAAAATTATTTTTATAATTAATCTTGATGATTTTTCCTTGAAAATGAAATATCTTATGGTAAGTGATAACAATGATGCATAGCTATGGCATACACGATTTGTACATATCCATATGGATCATTTAAACAAATTAGTCAAGCATGAAATTGTTGTAGGCTTACCATAGATGAAATTCATTAAGGACAAATTATGTGATGCTTGTCAAAAAGGTAAGCAAACTAACGTTTCCTTCAAACCCAATATAATTGTATCAACTTCAAGACCACTTCAATTGATACATATGTACTTGTTTGGTCCACCAGGAACTAAAAGTCTTGGTGGAAATTCATATGGACTAGTAATTGTTAATGATTTCTCAAAGTTCACTTGGACCTTATTTTTGGCAAATAAAAATGAAGTTTTTAAAGAATTTAAAAATCATGCCAAACTAGTCCAAAATGAACAAGCAACCAAAATTGTATCAAGAAGAAGTGATCATGGGGGCGAATTTCAAAATGCTTCTTTTATAGCGTATTGTGAAGAAAATTGAATCTTCCATAACTTTTTTGCACCAAGAACACCTCAACAAAATGGAGTTATTGTAAGAAAGAATAGATCGTTGGTAGAACTTGAAAGGACCATGCAAAGCGACTCAAGGTTACCAAAATACTTTTGGGGAGATGTTGTAAGTACAACTTGTTATGTATCCAATCAAATAATAATTCGACCAATCCTTAAGAAGACTCCATATGAACTCTCTAAAGGTAGAAAGCCAAACATATCTCACTTTCACGTATATGGGTGTAAATGCTTTGTGTTGAATAATGGTAAGGAAAGTCATGGAAAATTCGATGAGAAAGCTGACGAAGGTATCTTTGTTGGTTATTCCTTATCTAGTAAAGCATTTAGAATTTTTAATAAAATAATTTTGTTAGTAGAAGAATTTATGCATGTAACATTTGATGAATCTAACCCCTTGAAATATGATAAAAATGTCTCTTGTGGTGATGATGATTTTATAATTGATGATATAAGCAAATACAATCAAGTTGATCAATCAATTCAAGAGAATGAAGTCAGTATTTTGGTGTAAATGCTTTGTGTTGAATAATGGTAAGGAAAGTCATGGAAAATTCGATGAGAGAGCTGACGAATGTATCTTTATTGGTTATTCCTTATCTAGTAAAGCATTTAGAATTTTTAATAAAATAACTTTGTTAGTAGAAGAATTTATGCATGTAGCATTTGATGAATCTAACCCCTTGAAATATGATAAAAATGTCTCTTATGGTGATGATGACTTTATAAGTGACGATATAAACAAATACAATCAAGTTGATCAATCAATTCAAGAGAATGAAGTCAGTATTGAGCAACAAGATCAACATAATGATCTCCCTAAAGAATGGAGAACTCATCGAGATCACCCCATTGACAATATTATAGGTGATATCAACAATGGAGTTACTACAAGGCTTTAACACCAAGATGCTTGCTTGAATATGGCATTTGTTTCTCAAATAGAACTGATCCGTTGTTGCACACGGGTCAAATACAATTGATAAAATATAAATAGAGGTAATAACTCGAGTCGTTTTGCAAGGACTTCTGATATAATAATATTCGCCAAATTGAAAGTTTAAATTCAAACGGTTTTTATTTTTATTTTTATATATTTGTTTTAACAGATGAGCAAAACGATTAATCCACTGATTCGAGTATCAAACCTATCACAGATTCTATCAATGAGTTTAATTTCTAATTCGTGATTCTATTCTTATTTGACTATAGAATTGATCAAGCGTCGCAAAATTATAATTTAATTAAATTTGTAACCGAAACTAAATTCTGTCAAATAAATCTATCGATCCTATTGAAATTCAATTTTAGCAATCATAATATCAATATAATCAAATAACAGAAATAGAATCATGAAGCAAAATTGACAGTGTAACCTAAATCTCAGGGTGTTGATGAAACTCTGAACTCGTGGATTAATCTAATAAAATTAGCCTTCCATGAAATTAAAATAAAAAGTGTTTATTCCTTGTATAATTCTGAATCCCAAAATTTCATGTCCTAGAAAAGAAAGAAAACTCCCAATATATAGTACCCGATTTTGGGCTTTATGGTTTAAAAACAAGTGGCCCGTATTTTAAAATTATTACAAAAGTCCAGATTACGAAATCTGCAATTTAGGCCCAGTAAAGTGCGGCATTGTGCTTTTATTTCAACACAAAGGTTGTAGCTCTGATTTTTAGCTTTCCAACGCCTACTCGTATGTGCCAATCCAATATCCAGAGCTCAAGTTATGGCCTACAGAGCAAGCAAGAGTCAAAATGTAAATAATAAAATTATAATTCAATTTCGACAAAAAGTTTAGAAACAAGCTAAAAAACTATTCTAGGCTATAAAGAGATTTTAAAATACCAAATTAAAAAGCTAGAAACATGTGCCTAAATGCTATGATCAAGAACCTTCAAAGGTAGGTGAAGCACTTAAGGAGGATCAATGGATACTTGTCATGCAAGAAGAACTAAATCAGTTTAAAAGAAACAAAGTATGGGAATTTGTTCCAAATCCTGGCAATAAACACATCATTGGTAACAAATGGGTGTTTAAGAATAAATTAGATGAAAATGGTATAGTTGTTCGAAACAAGGCAAGATTGGTTGCTCAAGGATACAATCAAGAGGAAGGGATCGACTTTGATGAAACATTTGCTCCGGTAGCAAGGTTAAAAGTAATCCGGTTACTACTTGCTTATGCTTACTCAATGGATTTTGAATTATTTAATATGGATGTCAAGAGTGCTTTTCTAAATTGCTACATTAATGAGGAAGTGTATGTCAAACGCCACCCAACTTTGAAGACTTCAATAATCCTTCACATATTTTTAAATTAAAGAAAGCCCTTTATGGTCTGAAACAAGCACCAAGAGCTTGGTATGATAGGCTAAGTAACTTTCTATGTGAACGAGGATTTGAAAAAGGTAAAGTTGATAAGACATTTTTCATTAAAAGGACTAATGATCCCACTTTACTTGTTCAAATCTACGTTGACGATATCATATGTAGATCAACCAATAATAAAATATAGGAAGAATTCTCATTAATGATGCAAGAAGAATTTGAAATGTCTATGATAGGTAAGTTAAATTATTTCCATAGACTCCACATCAAGCAACTCAAAAATGGCATTTTCATAAATCAAGCAAAGTATTGTAAGGAACTGTTAAAGAGATTTGAAATGGACAACAGTAAAGAAAGTGCAACTCCTATGGGTTCCAGAACTTATGCAGATAAAGATGAAACTGGTAAATCATGTAGTTGGTCTATCTAAGTACTGCTGAAGTAGAATATATAGCAGCAAACATGTGACTATGGACTTTATCTCGGATGCATCCCTCTAAGATGTGACAATACCAATGCTATCAATACCTCAAAGAACCCAATCATGCATTCTCGAACCAAAACATATTGACATACGACATCACTTTATGTGTGATCATGTTTTCAAGGGAAATGTTGAAGTTACCTTTGTGGATAAACATAATTAACTCGCAGATATCTTCACAAAGCTATTTCCTAAAGATTCATTCTATAAGATACGAAGAGAACTTGATATTATAAGTGAAAATGATCTCTAATGCAATGAATTGATACTTACTTTGTAAGTCACTTCTCTTCAAAATCTAGAATCTTCATTTGATAAGTTAATAGAATTAAATCTGTGTATGAATATGTACTTTCTCAATATGACTATGTGCTTTAAATATTCTCTTTCAGTGAAAATTTGCTTTAAAATTTAATTTTTTTCTTCTCGTAGCCGAATACACATAATCTGTATTTGAATAAACGTTTCCAGAAAACTCTGTATTCGACTACAACCAGTGCGTAGCCGAATACATATTCAAAAAATTTTCCCATATATAAGCATTTTCACGTGTTTTAAGTTATTTGCTTAAAACTCAATAGTCGAATACACGTCTTCCTCCATTTCCAATACTCTAAAACTTCATCCAATCTTAATTGAAAACCTTACCAAATCTATCCAACATCATCAATTGCATCTAAGATTACTCCCAACTTAAATACAAACGCCTAACACCCAAAAAATTTCAACAAAATCTGAAAACTTCATCTTCTTCAACCTTCACTGTGGATGCACGAAAAAGAGGTTCTCGAACCAAGCATGCTGCAGTGGATCCTTCAAAAAGGAGGGCTACGAATGACAATGTTTTAGATCTGTCAAGATTACTTCACTCCCAGAAGAAATTGACCGCTTTTGCACTTACTACTCGGATAAAAAGCTGATAGCTCTAAAATACGGTACACTTGATTCCTTCTCAGCCTTTAAATTTTCTGAGCTACTTAGGGCACAACATTTGGAGGCATTCATTAGCTATAATGGCTCAATCTATTCTGATTTAGTTATGATATTTTACCGCAACCTTAAGAAGGAATGGTTTAAGTTGGTGTTTCAAGTAAAGGACAAATACATCGAGTTAAAAACTCAAAAGATTTGCAAAATATTGCAGCTATCATTTAAAGGTATGAAACTTAGGCTTGGAAATTTGTGTGAGTAGGAAAATATTACCAAATATGATGTTTATGTATCATTGTCTCGTTTTGACAAAAACACCATGGAACGAAAACGAGCACAGACTTGTTCTAAATTTGCTAGGCAACGATATGGTGTTGGAAATTTGACTGCTACATTATTTCCTCAGTTACATTTTGGTTCCGAAGGCAGGGAATTATTCACAAATGACTGAATTTGGGCTTCAGATTATGTACTTTATGATAGAAGGAACTGATCTAAATTGGTCATATTTTGTCCGATCTGTTTGCTTCCAAGAATGCCATCGGTTTGTCTTATGCTAAAGAGATCACCAGGATCTTGGATCATTTTCAAGTGGACTTTTCCGGTGAAGTAATGTATACAACAACAAAGGACAATGTGCTGGACTTGAATGTGATCCCAAGTATGAAGATTGTGTGGAGTGAGCAACTTCATGCCGATGTCCACAAAGGCGATCTTGGCCAATCATCTACGGCTTCCTAGGATGAAGAAGACGTGGAAGAAATGACATCAGATGATGATCATGTTTCAAATCGCATGGTCATGGACAAGCTCAACTCTATTCAAACCTTCATCACTAAACAATTTCAAACTATGGACACCATCATCAAGAACAGATTCCAAACCATGAAGACCACCATTGCCCAAAACCATGAATATCTGTTAAATGAACTAAATGGTCTATCTGTCAAGATTGACCACCTTCACCTCCCACCTGATGATGACATGTAGTTGGCTGCTATAGTTTCTGTGTTTTTTTTTTTTTTAATGTTTTGTACAACATTTCATTTAAATTCGTAGCATTGTTGATGTATGACTTAAACAATGTTTATCTTTTAATATGCTTGTAGACGTTATATTCCCTATCTTGTTTGATGTTTTATTTCTATATGCTTTGTATGCTTGGCATATTTGTTTGTCGTTTTCCTTCCTTTTTGATCATAACAAAAGGGGGAGAAAATTGAATGATGTTGTTGTTAAAGAATTTGTAGGTTTTCAAAACTTTCAAAACATACTAGCATGAACTCAAGATCAAAGAGGGGAGTAAGCATGCATTAAGGGGGAGAAAAATCAAAACAACCAACGCTTTAAAGTTTCAACAACAACAAGGTTTTTTCATCATCAAAAAAGGGGAAAATGTAAACTACTTATATTTTTTATGAAGACAAAGACCAAGGAAAGTGATCAAGTTGCAAGCTCAAAAAGAAGTCAAATATGGTCAATATGCTAAAAGTCTTATAATTTAAGATACTTGATGCAATCTAAAATTGTTATATTTCAAACGCACATGATAACCTTCCATTTTAGAATATGCATCAAAAGAGTTTTCAAAGTGTCAAAATGCATGACCAATGTTTGAAAATCAAGTTTTTAACAAAAGTCAAAGTTGTATTTGACTACAACATATTGTAGCTAAATATAGACTCAAGTTAGTAGCCAAAACTACATATCTATATTCGACTACAAGATGTTGAAGCCGAATACAAATACCAAGTCAGTAGCTAAAACTGCACTTTTGTATTCAACTACAACATGATGTAGCCAAATACAAAACCAAGTTAGTGGCAAAATTCAATCATCTATATTCGACTACAAGGATGTGTATTCAAATACAAGCTTGAAAATTTCAAATAAAACTGAACTTATAGAGTTTTATTTGACTACACTCATGTTGTAGCCGAATACAACTATGAAGCAATTGAATTTTTTAGTTCATATTCAATTTGGATCATTGCATATGTTCATCAAACTTCTAGGAAAGATTATCACTAATCTGAAGTGATGTCTAAGGAGTATAAATACTTCATAGATTCAGTTTTAACTCAACAATCTTTACATCAATATTATAACAACTTTTAACTAACTTTCTGAAATATTTTGAATTATTCAAAGTCTTACTTTCATATTTCAAGTACATATTTGACATTGTCATACCATTGAGAAAGGTTCTCTATTGTACTTGAAATTATATTAGACTGTTATCATTGTATTCAATTGTTATACACTCTTGATTTAAGTCAAAATCATTGTTGTAAAACCATTCAAGTTATTGTGTAAATTGAGGAATGTGATGTACTTTCTTCAAGTGTTGTAAACTAAGATAGTGGTGGGATATCTTAGGTTGATTGTTAGAAGTTTGTAACATAAGTCTTAGAGTTAGACTTGTACTTATTCTAACAAATAGTGGAAACTCTCTTGTGGTGTGCAAGAGGATTGGATGTACCATTGGTTCTAAGGGGAACTATGATAAATTGATGTTTTCTTTATTTTTCCGTCATTTACATTTTTCCATTCATTAATCCTAATCAGAAAAATAATCCGCTAAGACTCTAAAAAGCAGAAAATTTCTAAGCACCTAATTCACCCTCCCCCCTTTTAGAGCATGATACACTACATTAGCTTTCCCAAGGTGATATTACAACTCAAAATCTCAGTCCTTAAGAAACTTCATCCAGTTTCATTGTCTCACTAAAAACCTCAAATTTTGCTCTATACAAGTAATGTCTCCAAATCTTAAGAGCAAACACTTAAGTTGTCTAGATGCATAAGCTACCACTTTTCCTTCTTGCATTAAAACACATCCTAAACCATTTATAGAGACATCACAATAAACCAAAAAATTCATGGAAGGGTATGGTATAACTAAAACAGGTGCCGAAACTAATCTTCCCTTAAGCTCTTGGAAATGATCCTCACATTCTTCGTTCCACACAAAAGTTTTCCTTTTCTAGTTAACTTAGGCAGAGGTAAGGCTAGGCTAGGAAATCCCTCGTTAAATTTCCTATAGTAACCCGCCAATCTTAGGAAACTCCTCACTTCAGTCACTGATTTAAGTTGGGGCCAACTTAATATTGCATCTACCTTACTAGAGTCAAATGTTACTCCTTTACTAGAGATGGTATGTCCTAAAAACTTCACCTTATCAAGCTAGAACTCATATTTCTCAGGTTTTTCATACAATTTATTATCTATCAAAAACTTGCAATACTATCCTCACTTAACTCTCATGATCATCCAAGCTCCTAGAGTAGATTAGAATATCATCTATGAAAACCACAACAAACTTATTTAAGAAAGGTCTAAATATTCTATTCATATAATCCATAAAATAGAAAGGGCATTGGTAACTCCAAAAGGAAACACTACATACTCATAGTGTTTATATCTTGTCCTAAAGGTTGTCTTAGGAATATCTTCACTCTTGACCCTAATTTGATGGTACCTAAACATCAAGTCTATTTTAGAAAAAACCGAAGCTCCCCTCAACTGATCTAAAAGATCATTTATCCTAGACAAGGGATATTTATTCCTAATGGTAACTTGATTCAATTTTCTATAGTCTACGCTGGCCTCATACTCTCATATTTCTTCTTCACTAAAAGTATTAGTGCTCCCAATGGTGACACATTAGGCCTAATGAATCCCTTTTTTAATAAATGTTCCAATTGTTTCTTGAGTTCATCTAACTCTAGTGCTGACATCCTACAAGGTGTTATTGATACTAGACCACACCTTAACAATAATCAATGGAAAATTATAATTCTCTATTCAGGGGTAAGCTAGACACATCTTTAGGAAATCCATTAGGAAATTCACAAACTACAAGCATCAAAGTTAAATTATCTTAAACCTCTACCTTAGAAGAAAATAAGACCATGCATAATTAAGCTCCCTCCACTAAATACTTATGATAAGCTAAAGCAGACATGAAACATTCAAATAAAGGTAAATCCATTGTCATAGGTTTAAGTTGTCCTCCACTCTTGAAACATCTAACAAAATGTCTAATCTTTCCATATTTAAGACATGTAATTGGTGCTGCTGAACAAGATTGATCTCCATGATTGAATCGAAACTTTTCTCATCCCTTACTCTCTCTAGTTGAAGCTTGTCCTTTGAAATTGTAGGTATAAGGCATAAATTCTTTCAAAATTTATTGTCCTCATTGTGGAATTTCTTTCCACTAACATTAATCTTCTCTTTTAGTTTCTCAGCTTTAAGTGCTTGCATCTTTTTCTTAGCCACCCTAGACTTGTTTACCAAGGTGGGGTAGTCACGGATCTATAGAACTCCAATAAAGCTCTGCATCTCAGGCTTCAGTCCTTGCTCAAATTTGATCGCCTTACACTTATCTTGAGTATCGTCCCTAAGATAGCGAGAGTATCTTGATAAAGCTTCAAAATTGGTGACATACTCTACAACTGACATATCTCCTTGACAAAGATGATGAAACTCAGTTTCCTTCTAAATGTGAACACTATGGATAAAATACTTTTCTAGAAATATCTCTTTAAACTTATCCCAAGTGAATACTATCCAACATAATAGTATGCAAAATTTAGAACTATAACGATCAATCATATAAATCCAAGTTTTGATTTTTTTTTGTATATATAAAAAAAGAAAATAATAATAATAATAATAATAAAAATAATAATAATAATAATAATAATAATAATAATAATAATAATAATAATAATAATAATAAAGTAACGTAAACTGAAACCAAATTCTGATCTAGGTTCGACGTGACTCTGATATAAAAAATGTAACACCTAAGTATGTGGGTTTTATAACTGAGATAATGATGATAAACTTTCATATTTATATAAGAGAATAAAGTACTAGTAATAAATGATGAATTGTCCGAAATAAATAATAATATAAAATCATTAAAATAAATCTTTACATCTGAAAATTCTTTAATAATCAAATATTCAAAACTTGATATTTAATAACTAATCCCGAAATAAAATATGATGTAGACATTATGTCAACTTAGTATTGATCTACTAACCTAATATAAGGAAATCCTTCTTCTCAAAGAAGGCAGGACTTCTCCGCTCTCGATGCACTGATGGTCTCTATATGAAAACAATACTTTAATTAGATACTAAATCCTAGTGAGTAATACACAATTTTAAATAAATATTGTTCTCAGGCGACGCGGTAACCGAAAAAATCGACCATGGCACTGCATTCTTTGAAAAATATTCTTTAGAAATATAAATTATATTTCTATAATCAATTAGTTTCAATAATTAATATAATCTCATCATCTAAAAACAAATAATAATTCACATATATATTTATGAAATACACACATTTATTATGCAGGAAATATATCAATCTATTCAATAGTATCTCATTATTATATGGAGATATACTACTTTCTGCGAAGTGAGTATTATCTCATCATGTGGAGCACCAACTCATCTTATCTAGTGTGGGGTACAAGACTCATTTGTTTGGAGTGTAAAACTCATATCATGTAGTATATGTGAAACATATCTATGTGAAACATGTAACTCATTTGAGTAAATAACCGTGAGGTACCAAACTCATCCATATAGAACATAAAGATCATCTCAAACACATACAATAAAAATAATTTATTTGTAACAGTCAACTTCCTAAAATCATATTTAGAATATAATATTTCATTTTAATATACCATAACAACAACCATTCAAGAACACATAATAAAAAAATCTTTTAAAGAATACATATTTAAAAAATCATAAAAAATGGAAAATTGATAAATAAAATAGTAAATAAATTAATTCATAATCTAAGATTGTATTTAATAAAATTTCAATGTTAATAGAGTTAGATTTTCGACAAAATATATTTTTTAAAATATATCATTCAAAATATATTTTTCATCCCAAATTCTCAAAATAAATGTACCATGAAAGTGTTAAAGGGTATGATTATTCACCTGTTGAGTCAATATTTCCTTGATTAACTTATCGTCGCTACCCAAAGATATATCTTTCTCATTTTCTAATTTTTGCATGAGTTTATGTGCAACTTTGGTGCCTCAATGATATTATCTCCTATGAATTTTGATCTTAATGGAGATATAATTTTTGTTCGGTTTAATTTGACTCTTTAATACTAGATAATTAGTAATTAGATAACAAAAAGTTGCTATGATTGTTTTGTTTGATACTATCTATTACACATAAGTCTTTAACAAACAAAACAATTTCCTATTATTACCTTATAAGTCTCTAATAAACAAAACAATTTATTAATGTTACCTTATATTAAGCAAATTGATTATTGATAAAACCTTTTACCTATATATAAATTTATAAAATACTTAAAACATTATTTATTTTATAATAATATATCAAACAACTTTTTCTTATAATAAAGCTAAAAACACATCAATAATAATCACTACTAGAAAAAACGGAAATAGAGACGGATATAATCTGTCTCTAAATTTAACAAATTTCGTCGCTAAACAGTATAGAGACGGATATGTTTTCGTCAGTGGTTTTCACGTCTCTAAGATATTAGAGACGGATTTTATCATCGGTCTCTAATCAAAGACGGAGTATGTGCGTCTCTATCAGAGAAGGATATATCATTACCGTCTCCAATAGGATTTAATTTAGTCCTTCTCTAGCTTAACGCATTCCATCGATGTTGAGACAAATGTATATTCCGTCTCTAATATATTCCAATTTTTTTTTTATTAATCTCCCATAAATCTATAATTATTTTCTACCTGAATATTTAAGTATCAATTTTTAAATATTGAATTTCATACTATATATATATATGACACTAGATTCTCACAAAAATTATATTTAGATCAACACCAATTTAACAACAATGTCATAAAAGTTCATATAACTCTTTCACACAAAATATTAACAATACACTACATGCAATCAATCTTTCAATTTGTTCAAAACATAACAAATAATATTTGATTTAACAAAATATCTAAATGGAAGTAATCAGTGCATAAGGTTATCATCCATATCATCACCCATATCTTCATTTTCATTATCACCTTCTCCTTCTGGTTGAGGTGTAGAATTTTGATTACAATGAGGCATAATACTCTCAAACATCCGCTCCCAATGCGCCATCTTTTTTTTAATAATTTCTTGTTCAAGATTCTTTTGTTCAAGTTCAATCGTTAAAGCTTCAATCTTAGCTTCCATAGCAGCAACTTTTTCTGATGATACATCACAATCTGTAGACGATGATTTTATGAATGCTTTGATTGTTGCAGCTTGAGATCCTAATCCAAATATGCGTCCTTTCTTGTTTATGTCTCCAACAACTTCCATGTATATACTATTATCAGACAATTGGCTACTACCCTCGCCATTATGAGATTGTTTCTCAAACATTAGAGTTTGGTACATTTCCTAAAAAAAGAGTTACCATTAGTACACAACCTTCACCTCCATCATCATTTCGTGGAACTCTTGTCCTCCTACATGGATCATCAGGTGGATAATAGTACGATGCAAATGTAGAGGTCTCCTCCACTAAGTATGCTTCACAAATAGAGCCCTCAACAACAGCTATGTTGGTGACTTTGTCTTTTAAGGTACGAATAAACCTAATAAAAGTATTTGAAGAAATTAATACAATATGTATTGCATGTTAATTAATTTAAAAATTTGATAGATGACCCAACCTTTCAAAAGGATACATCCATCGGTATTGCACAGGACCACCAACCCTAGCTTCAAACGGCAAATAAATTGGAAGATGCTCCATAGAGTCAAAGAAACTAGGGGGAAATATTTGTTCAAGCTTACACAAAATGATTGGAATATTTTGCTCCATTACACGTATATTATCCTCTTTTAGTAAAGGTGAAGTAAGCTCTCGAAAGAATTGACTAAACTCTGTAAGTGTGTTCCAAATAGGTTTTGGTAGAGCTTTGAATGCAATTGGGAGAAAGTGTTGCAAGAACACATGGCAATCATGACTTTTCATTCCAAATAACTTTGCTTCTCGCATATCAACACATCTAGACAAGGTAGAGGCATACCCATCTGGTAACTTCAGTTTTTTTATCCACTCACACACAAATAATCTTTGTTGTTTTGTTAATGTGTAATTTGCTTTCGGCTTTTTTAGCTTTCCCCCTCCACCATCTTGTAGCTCTAAATCTTTCCTTCTACAAATATCTGCCAAGTCAAGTCTAGCATTAAAAGTGTCCTTCGTCTTGCCCTTGGTGTCCATTATTGTATACAATATATTGAGAAACACATTTCTCTCAATATGCATGACATCTAGATTATGTGGGAGAAGATTTGTTTTCCAATACGGTAACTCCCAAAAGATGGATTTTTTGGTCCAGTTGTGAAAAACTCCATACCCCGACAAATTATCATATGGAGGTCCAATTATGCTTGGTAAATGCTTGACTCTTTCTCATATTTCTTCATTTGTCAACCTTTGTGGGGGCAACGTTGTCTCATCTTTCCTCTTTCTAAAAGAATTCTTATTCCTTCTGTAGCAATGATCAAAGGGCAAGAATTGTCGATGACAGTCAAAAAATGTAGTTTTTCGACTATGTTGAAGGGTGAATGCTTTTGTATTCTCCATGCATATTGGACAAGCTAGTTTTCCCATTGTCATCCAGCCAGACAACATCCCATATGCAGGGAAGTCATTAATTGTCCATAATAAACAAGCCTTCATGATAAAATTCTGCTGTAGTGAGACATCATAAGTCATCACACCAGAATTCCATAAAAGTTTAAGGTCATCTATAAGTGGCTGCATGTACACATCAATCTTCCCTTTTGGATTGGAAGGGCCAGGAATTATAATGGTTAAGAATAAGAACTCTCTTCTCATGCACATCCAAGGTGGAAGATTGTAAGGAGTAAGAATTATTGGCCAACATGAATATGTCCTACCTGTTTGATCAAATGATGCAAATCCATCAGCACACAATCCTAGCCTCACATTTCGAGGATCCATTGAAAATTTGGGATATCTTTCATCAAAATGCTTCCATGCCTCTCCATCAGATGGATGCGATAAATAGCATGGATCTCTTATATTCTCACGATGCCAACTCATTTGGCTTGCAGTTTGCATTGACGAATAAAGTCTTTGAAATCTTGGGATAAGAGGGAAATACCACATCTTTTTTAAAGGAACTTCTCTAACCTTACCATTTCTAATGACGCTTTTGTAACGATCTTCACCACAAATTTTACAACTACGAAGATTTTTATCATCAGGAAAGTAATATATCATACATCCATTAGGGCAACAATGAATCTTTATGCAACCCAATCCAAGCTTTTCCACTGATTTCTTTGCACGATAGAAGTTTTCAGGCATTCGATTGTCATTTGGCAACGCCTTTCCCATAAAATCCATCCATTGATTAAAGCAAGTCTCAGAGATATTGAAGTCTGACTTGATACTTAAAGCTTGTATTGCAGCAGAAAGTTCAGAATAATTTTCACAACCATTATACAAGGGAGCTTGCGCAGCTTTCAACATATCAAAAAATATTTTGGCTTCTGGGTTAGGATCTTCCCTAATTTGGTCTCCACATTCATCTGTTTGTTGCTCAATATATGTACCAAGAGACGGTCCAGCTACATCCATTACCATTTGCTCAAAGTCATTGAAGTCTTCCCGAACCCCACTACATTTGTAATAGTTGTTTGAAACCACTGGCGGAATTGGAGGCCTTTTTTCACCATGGTTAGTCCAATAATAGTAACCATCCATAAATCCCTTCATACAAAGGTGTCCCATGACATCGCCAACTAACTGATGTTTCTTACACTTACATATTTTACACGGGCATCTCAACTTTCCTTCTTTTTTGAATTTTTCTTGTGCCCAAGCAAATTGCGCGACCTCGAAAACCCCAGCCATATACTCATCTGTTACTCTTCTTTGATCAGGACCCATCCTATTAACCATCCACTTGCGATGTTCGGGAATTTCCATTTCTCTAATTGATAAATAAGTAGAATGTCAATTACCATAGTTAATAAATTTATATGAAGATTCCTTGTAACGATTTAGGAATCTTAAAGGGTTAAAGTCCTAAGGTTAGTTTAGTTGGTACAATAATAAATTATCGTACGAGTTTGTACTATATGGCCAAAAAATAGTACAAAATGTATTAACCTAGCTCTAAGATTGTCTCCACTATAAATAAAAAAGTAAATAATATAAATTATGATAAGCCTATACAAAAAACTATTTAACTAATTAAAAAAATCTAAGAATTACAACAAATAAACAGATAGTTATATGATTAATGAGGATATATATAGAACAAATAAATGTAAAACAAATTCAAATATGTTGTTGATTTTAATCAATATTCTATTTTACACACGCTTTAATTATCATTCCTATAAATTCAATGACAAAAGAAGATATGGAGCTTTCTAGTCCATAGTGAGACCCAATTAATATATTATTAATCTAAATTGATTTATATATGAGGAAATAAATTATCATTGATTACATTATTAATATGTGATTAAAAGCATATAGAAAACATTTTATTTTCTTTTATGTTTATTTATAAAACTGTAACATTATTTTTATAAATCAAATATATAAAATTAATTGAGAGTATACTAAGGTATCATTCAAAAAAATAACAGTTTTCTTCCTTCTTTAGAAATAAAATATTATAAGGCTTAACTAATAGAATGACATTGAAGCTAAATTTAACAATGCATCATAGGAAAAACAGAACTCATAACAAACTTCAAATTATTAAAACAAAAAAAAAAAACGTAACAATCTAAATAAACTACAATGAAAAATAAGAATATATCCACATGCCTAAATAATATATATTTTGAACACATCCACATGCCTAACAATAAAACTTAACAATCTAAATAATATATATTTTGAACATATCCATATACCTAAGTTTCATCACCAATAAAATATAATGGAAAAAGTAAAACAGATTCAAATATGTTATTGATTTTAATCAATATTCTATTTTACACATGCCTTAATTATCATTCCTATAAATTCAGTGACAAAAAAAGATATAGAACTTTCTAGTCCATAGTGCAACCCAATTAATATGTTATTAATCTAAATTGATTTATATATGAGGAAATAAATTATCATTGATTACATTATTAATATGTGATTAAAAGCATATAGAAAACGTTTTTTTTTTAATGTTTATTTATAAAACTATAACATTATTTTTGTAAATTAAATATATAAAATTAATTGAGTATACTAAGGTATCATTCAAAAAAATAACAGTTTTCTTCCTTCTTTAGAAATAAAATATTATAAGGCTTAACTAAATCATGATTGAATGGATGGCTGGAAGAAGAGGTGTATGTATCTCAACCACCAGGATTTTTGATTAAGGGAAATGAGGATAAAGTACTCAGATTTAAGAAAGCTTCATATGGTTCGAAGCAAGCACCAAGAGCTTGGAAAAAAAATAATTGATTCATTTCTAATTGGCATTGGATTCATCAAATGCACAGGAGAATATGGAGTTTATGTGAAGCATTCCACATTGAATGGAGAGCCTGCAATGATTCTGTCGTGCCTATATGTTGATGACTTATTGGTGAATGACAACAACAACAAGGCAATTATAGAACTCAGAAATCTGTGCTTGGACTTTGCTGAAACTTAAGAAGGTTTGCTGATGCATTAGAAGAAGTATGTTAGAGAAATCCTGAAAAGATTCAATATGGCTTATTGCAACCCTGTAGCCATTCCCATGGAGATCAATGCAAAGCTGGAAATAGAAATTGAAGAAGAGTTGGCCGATTCAGCCTTATTCAACCAAGTTGTTGATTCCATAAGATACTTGTGCAATACAAGGCCATAAATCTGCTATAGTTTAGGCGTGGTAAGCATATTCATGGAGAGACCCAAGCACTTTCGTTGGCTGGCAGTTAAGAGAATCATGAGATATATCCAAGGCACAATTGGGCATGGCATTATGTTTGCAACAGATTTGAAACATGAAAATGAAGACTTAATGGGATATTCAGACTCAGATTGGTCTGGAGACAAGAATGATAAAATGAGGACTTCATGAAATCATCAATAACATAGAGCTCAAAGAAACAGGTTGTGATAACGTTATCATCATGTGAAGTTGAGTACATTGCTGGCAGCTATGCAGCCTGCCAAGCCTTGTGGTTGGAGTCATTAACAACAGAGCTAAAGATGGAAATTTCCAAGCCAATTCCGTTGCTGATTGACAACATTTCAACAATAAATATGGAAAAGAACCCTGTGTCTCATGGAATAACCAAACACATTGAGACAATGTTTCACTTCTTAAGAGATCAAGTTGGAAGAAGCATGTTGGAGCTTATTTATTGTCAAACTAAAGTTCAGTTGGCTGATATAATGACCAAGACCTTGAGGACAAGTAGATTTGAAGAGTTAAGAAGATTGCTAAGTGTAAAATCACTTAGAAACTTGAATTAAGGGAAAGTGTTGGAAACCAAGAACGTTCTTGGTTTTGAGTATTAGAAAACGGAGAAAGTTAAACATTCTCCGTATTCAGTTTTGTAATTCAAGTTAAATTTTAAATGTATGTGATCAACTAACTAACTATCCACTTGTGTAGTTACTTAGTTAGATAGAATGTAGTTAGAAACAATGTAATAGAAGCTATGCATAAATAGCATACTCATCTCTCAATAAACAATAACACATTATTCATTCCATTCCTTTTTGTGGTTTTACTTCAATTGCATGCAACTTGAAACTCTAACATAATCTTTCCATATGGTATCCAATCCAATTTCACAAACACGTTCAACTTCTCGTCTTTCTATTTCCTCTATGTGAAACCCCTCTCACCTCTCATATTTTGGAGTTCAACTTCTCGTCTTTCTGTTTCGTCTATGTGAAACCCCTCTCACCTCTCATATTTTGCATTTCACGGTGAATTCAACATAACCTTAAAAGAATGATTTTTAATTTGATTTCAATGGCCTATTAACAATTGGATTTGCATTCTTTAATATATTTTAAATTATTGATCTTCAACTCCATGGAACATGTTGCCATCTTCAGTTACTCATTTCAGTTAAAAACTAAAGACCCCATTTTTATTCTTAAAGACATTTACGGAAATAAGTTGAAAAACATAATTTTGTCAAAAATAAAACATTAAATCCCCACCCTGCAATTTTATCAGATTTGTGTGTGGGACAAAGTAATATATACGTGGGTAGTAGTCAAATTTCAGAAGTGCACGTGACTTATTAATTGTTTTAATCTATGCCTCCAATCTATTATATATATTTAAAACAGACTCTCGATGCCACATCATCATATTTTGCCACATCGTCGTATTTTGCCACTTCAACATATTTCATCCACATCAGCCAAAAGGCTGATGTGTAGTACCTCGTGAGAGTACCCCTCCTCTTTGAACAACTTCTCATCTTCATTCAACAATTTCTTTAATACCTCCAAAATCTTTTTGATAATATTATTTTATAATAAATTTATAAATTATAAAATTATTTTACAATTATTAATAATAAATTTATAAATTATTTTACAATTTGATAATAATTTATAATTTATATTATTATCAAATTATTTTATAAGTTATTTTATAATAAATTTATAAATTATTTTATAGTATTATTAGTCATTTACCAGTTATAATTACTTATAAAACTTATAAAATTATAAAATTATAAAATTATAAAATTATTTTACAATTATTTATAATAACTTTATAATTTATAAATTATTTTACAATTTGATAATAATTTATAATTTATATTATTATCAAATTATTTTATAAGTTATTTTATAATAAATTTATAAATTACTTTATAGTATTATTAGTCATTTACCAGTTGTAATAATTTATATTATTAATCATTAAATTCAATGAAAAAAAATCACATAATCACTCATAAATATTGACATAAATGCTATTTATCTAATCCTCCTTACAATTATATGATTCCACTTATG